>NC_057815.1:60334558-60634558 GCF_910594005.1 Cervus elaphus
CTGAATCTGAAGTCTGTATTAATTTGATTTTGTCTCATATATATTTCAGCTGTTAGGTTAAGTTGGAGACACAGGTTAAATTTGGCACAACAAATGCCAAAGTTTCTTATTACAGCCAATGCCTCCACAAATCGTGGTCTCTTTTCTTTACTTTTTCCTTGTGTCTTTCCAATATTCCCATCATAACTAGGGAAAATTATTCCTCTCAAGTTCCCTGCCCTAACCCAACTAAGGTCAACCTCACCACTCAGGATTTTCTCGGTGACTGTATAACAGAAAAATGAAAATGTCAACATAAATAGGTGCAACTGCTCACCTCTTCACATCCTTACATCCGTGTAATAATCCACCCTTTCCTCTCAGCAGAAGAGTTGTCTTAGCTATAGTAAGGGGACTCCCTTGTGCTTGTAATGTCAAATATTTCTTCTCTGGTTATTTTTCCAACATAACCTCTTTTTGTTCTCCTTCTACTTTCCCCATCTTTTGTGCTACTGGTTTCTCCTTTTAACAAAGGAATTTTATCTGTTTCTTCTCCTCTCTAAGCTTCTTGAGATAATATTTTTAATCTCTCCAATAAATCTATTTGCACAATTCAAAGAGACCTTTCAATGCTCAAGTATATTAATTGTGCTTGTGATTGTCTTGTGTGATCACTCAGTCATATGTACAACTATGAATACTCTCAAAGCCGTATTCTCCCTTGCCTTCTCTTAGACCTTTTTTCTCCCGATGACACCTACTTTTCTTTTGCTTATCATACTTTTCTTTTGCCCATCATTTAGTATCGGCATTTTCCTCTTTTCTTCACTTTCTGAGCCTATAGACTCTCTGCGAGATCTCACCTACTCTTCTGACCTCAGCTATCATTTAACTGTTGATGGCTTCTAAATCTCTCTAAGCAACTGAGTCATTTTCTTTCAAAGTTCTGATTCACATATCAAACTTCCTACTGAACCTCACTGACAAATTCCTTTTATATATAATAGAAATAATAATAGCAATAGTAATGATTATCATTATGATGTTACAGTGATGGAATAAGTCTTGTGGACAGACAACTTGATTTGGACCTGAGCTCTATAGGTCATATAGAGCAAGTTATTTATGCCACATAAGCTTTTGTTTCTGCATCTATAAGATAAGGATATTAGTATTTATTACAGGAATTAAATTAAATTATTTATAAATACACAGTTATTATTTGGTGTACATTAGGTTTAATTATCTAGAATAAGTGTAAATATTCATGACTTAATGCACACATATGGACCAATTACTTCACATACATTTTCTTGTTTAACTTTTAATTTAAGATAGCCAAACTTGAAACTATGATCTCTTTTTTTTTCTATAAATACTCCTTTCTTTCCCTTATATTGGTAAAACTACTAAGACAGATTTTCAGATTGAAAATTGGAGTCCTTTTCTCTTTTTTTTTCCTTTTTTTTTTTTTCCTTTCCATCAATTGGACAATTTAAATAGTCACTGACTTTATCTCAGGAGATCTCAAATCTCTCTCCTCCTCTCAATTGCTAATATCACCAACCTATTTTCTGACCTCATAATTTCTACTTATTATATCTCTATGACTTCTCTGCCTCCTTTATTGCTCTTTCAAACAATAATCTTCAGAAAATGCTAACTGTATCATTTTCAACTCCCCATTAAACCAATTTAATAATTCTTCATTGTTTATAGACTTAAATCTAATGTATAATCAGGTTCTAGAGCATCTCTGCTTGACTGGGAGATGTCTGCAAGGTCACCTCTCCTTGCTCGCTAACTCTCACCCGTGACGTTCATACCTAAAGGTACGTGAACCTGTGCCTTTGCCTGCACCCTTTCCTCTATGGAACTTCACTTCTTACTCGATCAAGGAGATATACTGCTTGTCATTCTCCACTATCCTCCTCTAACGGCTTCACCCAAGCTTCCATGCATGCCATTAAGCTGAGGTGCTATTTTCCATTTCTCTGTTTCTCTAGGTTTTATCCTGACAACTATTAATACATCTTTTCTATCACATAATATATACTTGCTTTCAAGTCACTCCGGTTTTTTCTATTTTGTTTTTTTTTCATTTATTTTTATTAGTTGGAGGCTAATCACTTTACAACACCACAGTGGGTCTTGTCATACATTGACATGACGTTTTTTTCTATTTTGAAGAGAAATACCACCAGCTATTTTATCCCCACCGCTTGACACAGATAAGTTTTTCAATAAATATCTGTTGGACAAATCAATAAATCAATATGTGCATGTTTATCCCATGTGCATATTATCACATATACAAATTTACATATATTTACACTCATATACCTAAACATGAATACTCATACAACTAGAAACAATAAAATGAATTAATATCTATTAGCATTGGTACCCACAGAAATGACCAGCAAGAAAAATAAGGCATGTGCACCTGGGCTTGGGAGTAGGTAAAGTTGTAAAAACAAAAGATTTTTTCTTCCTTCCTTGAGTTCAAGAAGAAGCAAATATTATAAATTGGACAAACCCTTTACCTTCCATAAGACAGAGATGCTAGAGCAAGGTTGTGGGTCTTATGGTAACAGAAGTCCTCAAGTAGTTGTTGTATTCATCTCCAGATCCAAGAACTTTCAAAATTAAAATAAGAAAACAGGTTTCCTGTAACTTTACACCTGTGGTAATAGGAAAAGTACAAGGGGATGAGAACACAGAGTCAGCCAAGGACAGGGGGTATGTGGCAGGCTCCAGCTCTCAGAAGATAAGGTTGTTGTGGGAGATTATCATCCGACAGATTTCAGGGTAAAATCCTAAATTTTTTTTTCAGTGTAGAATCTGATCCCTGCCAGCATCTTGAAACAGGATTTCTATGCTGGTTCTATGTAAGGAGAGTTAAAGAGAAGGCCGCCACAAAAAGAAGAAAAAGAGAAAGAGACAAAGGAAGAAAGGAAGCGAGGAAGGAAGAGAAGGAGAGATCAAGGTAGGCGGCACTGAAGAGAAAAAGCCAAGTCTCTCCAAACCGCAAAAATGTCTAAAAGATGCAGCCTCCTCTGACCTGCTGGGCTGAGCACACAGCAATGGAGTCAGTGGAGAGGGCGTCAAGGGCTCAATACAGGACAGCGAAATCTGCAGTTTGAAGATCAAAATCCCATTTGGCATTTCTCGCTGGATTTTTATTTCCCCATTCTAAATCTTTGCCAACCACTAGTCTCAAAGACCTGAACCTAAATTCTCAAGGGCTTGAACAGTGACTTTTCCTGGGAGGAAGTCATTAAAATTAAGGTCCTGAGAGCTGACATAAACAATGCATTCCCATGAGTCTGACTTTGTAAGATATTCTGAAGCCGCTTATATTATGTTTGTAGACGCAGATTGGAATCTTGGTGTCTCCCCTGATTTCAACTTCTATTTAACAGAGACCAAACTTTAAATGGACATGTCGAATACAACATAAGTACACGTGTTATTTAACCTAGTACTTCCATTCCTAGATACCCAACAGAAATTAAAGCCTCTGCTTATACAAAAGCTTGTAACTGTTCTTATCAGCTTTATTCAAGCTAGCCAAAAGCTTGGAAAAAAACCAACTGTGCATCAACAGATGAATGCACAAATAAACTAGCGTATCCTTATGGAGCATCCATTTAACAGAATAGTACTCAGGAGAAAATAGAAAATAATATTGATAAATGCAACATCATGGTTGAATCTCAAAAACATTGTGCTGAACAAACGAAACTAGACTGGCTTAAATGAAAGAATGGCGGGGGGCGGGGGGGATTGTAAAGTCTTTGAAGCAATCAGAGGCCAGAGGTCACAAGACCATAAAATAGTCAAAAATAAAAGTTGAGATCTCCAAGAAAAGATAAACCAAGTTGATCGCCAGTGGCAGAGCCACTATTATTTTATGTGCACTTGAAAAGAATGTGTATTAGATGGACTATTCTTTCTATATCTATTAAGTTCATTAAGTCAAATGTGTCATTTAAGGCCAATATGTATTTACTGATTTTCATAAATTAGTTTGAATAATTTGTACATTGATGTAAGTGGGGTACTAAAATTTCCTACTATTATTGTATTACTGTCAATTCCTTCCTTTATGTCTGTTCATTTTTGCTTATACATTTAGTTCTCCTATGTTGGGTTTACAATATATCCTCTTGGATCTTCTCTTTATGACAATACAATGACTTCCATTTTAATTTGTTGCTATCTTTGTTTTAAAGTCTATTTTGTTTCATATGAGTATTGTAATACCAGCTTTCTGTTTCCATTTGTATGAAATATCTTTTTCCCCATGCTTTTACTTTCAATCTTTGTGTGTATATATGTGAGAAGAGTCTCTCATAGGTAGAGAATATAGATGGGTCTGTATTTTTTATGCATTAATTCATCCTATGTCTTTTGATTGGAGCATTTCATTGTTTCACATTTAAAGTGGATATTGATATGTACGTACTTTATTTCCATTTTGTTAACTGTTTTCTGGTTGTTTTTGTAGTTCTTCACTACTTTTTCTTCTCTTGGTCTCTTCCTTGTGGTTTGATTTTTTTTTAAGTGTTTTGTGTGAGTTCCTTTGCCTTTATTTTTGGTGTATCTACTGTAGGTTTGTAATTGGTGATTGCTATTAGGTTCATGAATATACATTGTTGTTGTTCAGTCACTAAGTCATGTTGAACTCTTTGCAATCCCACAGACTGAGGCATACCAGGCTCCCCTGTTCTTCATTATCTCCTGGAGTTTGCTCAGATTCATGTTCATTGAGTTGGTGATGCTAACCATCTCATCCTTGCCGCCCCTTCTCCTTTTGCCTTTAATCTTCCCCAGCATCTGGGTCTTTGCCAGTGAGTCACCTCTTCATATCAGGTGGCCAAAGTATTGGAGCTTCATTTTCAGCATCAATCCCTCCAATGAATATTCAGGGTTGATTTCGTTTAGGATTGACTGGTTGGATCTTGCAGTCCAAGGGACTCTCAAGAGTCTTCTCCAACACCACAGTTCAAAAGCATCAATTCTTCAGTGCTCATTCTCTTGTATGGTCCATCTCTCACATCCATACATGACTACTGGAAAAACTGTCTCTTTGACTATATGAACCTTTGTCTGCAAATTGATGTTTCAACTTTTTAATATGTTGTCTAGGCTTGTCCTAGCTTTTCTTCCAAGGAGCAAGCATCTTTTAATTTCATGGCTACAGTCACCGTGAATACACACACACACACACACACACACACACACACACACACACACATGTTTATTTTAAGCTGATAATCAACTTTGAATGCATTCTAAAAGCACTACATTTTTACTGTTCCTAATGTTACATGTTTTTAACATCATATTTTGCATCTATTTTTGTGTGTGTGTCCCTTAACTGCTTATTGCAGTTATAATTTTACTACTTCTGTCTTTTAACCTTCATAGTAGTTTTATTAAGTGGCTTATCCACTACCAATGGATCTCTACCAATGAGATTTTTTTCTTTTGTTTATTTCCTTATTTCTAGTGATTCTTTTTTTTTTTCTTTTTTCCACTTGAAGATTTACTAACATTTCATGTAAGGCCAATTTAGCAGTAATAATCTTTTTCACTTTTTGCTTGTCTGGGAAACTCATTTATCTCTCCCTCAATTCTGAATGATAATCTTGCCAAGTAGAGTATTCTCGGTGGTAATTTTTTTTTTTTTCTTTCCAGCACTTTAAACACATCTTGCCACTCCCTTCTGGCCTGCAGCTTCTTCTAAAAAATCAGCTGATTTTTCAGTCTTCACTGGTATCAGTCTTATCAATATTTCCTTGTATGTAACTAGTTGTTTTTCTTTGCTGCCTTTAAATTTCTCTCTTTATCTTTAATTTTTGCCATTTTAGTTATGATATGTCTTTTGTGGTTCATTTCAAGTTTATCTTGTTTGGGACTCTCTGTGATTCCTGGACCTAGATATGCTTCCTTCCCCTGGTTAAAGAAGTTTTTAATCATTAGTTTTTCAAATAAGTTGATCTCCCTTTTACTCTCTCTTATGCTTCTGGGACTCCTAAAATGTAAATGTTAGTTTGCTTGACTTTATGACTTCAGGGATCTTCACTTAAAAATATTTTTTCCATTATGCTACTCTGTCTGGATGAGCTCCATTGCTTTGTCTTAGAGCTCACAGATTTGTGCTTCTTCATCCATTCAGCTGCTGAACCCCTATATTTTTCAGTTCAGTTTTCACTTTTGTTTGGTACTTTCTTATATTTTCTTTCTTTGTTGATGTTCTGATTGTGTTCATCCATTCTCCTTCATTTTTACAACCATTACTTTGAACTCTTATCAGACAGGTTGTTTATCTCTGCTTAATTAAAGTCTTTCTGGAAATGAAGGGGCTTCCCACATGTGCCCAGCATGTGGGCCCAGGATGTGCCCCACCTGTTGTGGCAGGGCTGCAGCTGCAGTGTGGGTATGGGTGGAGTTCTCTCACTCAGGCTAGCTAGGACAGGAGCTGCTGTGACAGAGATAAACAGGGCTTTCAGTGAGGGACACACCCAAGCTCTAGCAGATTTCCAGGGGAGTACCAAAGTGGCCCCTAGCATTAGCAAGATAGGATGGATAAGCTCCCAAAGTGGTGCTTCCCAGAGAGGACTCACCAATTGCCTGCTTCTCTGACAGACACTTTAAGATTAGTAAATGAGGCTCCTTCTCTTTTGTTCTAAACATTTTTCCAACTGGTGTTTTTGTGTATGTGTCGAGTTATAGCATAAATGAATCTAAGTCTTTTAAGAGAGAGCTCTTCACCTCCTGCAGTTCCAGGGCTTTCCTGGATATAATCCCCATTAGTTTTCAGGGCCAGACATGTAGGGGGCTTGTCTCTTCTGTGTGGGATCTAAGGGCTAGGGACGCCTTGGCAGGACAGCTGGAGCCACAGTGAGCATAGGCCTGGGGCATGATGTGCCATTATTGTAGCTATGTGTTCCGGCAAACAAACTCACTCAGAAGGAAAATGCAGATAGGGGAGTGCAGTTTTTTACACCTGAGGGCCCAAGGCAGAGTCTCCTCTTAGCCAAGGACCCCAACCAGTTTTTGTGAAAACCTTATACACCCTAAGCGTACGTGCTCAAACCCATCTCCCCAAATTCCTTGAAACTAGTCTGGACAAGGTAAAAGAGAGATACAATCAAAGTTAACCCATGATTCATGAGTCATAAGCCTAGATAGTTAAATAGTAGACATTTATCAATAGGCCTGTGGTCATACCCCCATAAGCATAATGGGATTTATGACTCTGTTCTGTTACAGAGATAATTAGCATATTCTTTTAGGCGCCGGAGAGTCTAGGTGCAAGTCCTGAGGCTCCTTCATCCAGGGGGTCTGGGTTTCCATTGGTATGTCCTGGTGGGCATGGGTTTAGTGGTCCCAGGGCACAATTTCTCAGGGCCTCTTTGGGGGGACAGCTGGTATGGGCCAGGAGCCTGGAGTGTCCTGGGGAAGCCTTAGAGGGTTGGTTAGAATGCCTGTACCATTCTCGCATCCACACTATCAAGGTGGAGGAGGAACGCAAAAATGGTGATTTTTAGCGCCTCTGAGAGAGAGGCACTCTCAGAATTTCAGCAGTGTTACAGATGTTTGCACATGCCTTAGGGTTAATATATGAATTTCTTTCACATGTAGCTTAGATGTCCTTTAAACTGCTGGGGTTTTTCTTTCTTGTGCCCCAGGGAAGTCTGTTCACAGTTCCCTCATTGATATCCCTCCCTATTACAGGTCAGCATGCCAGGGGTGGGATTCCCATCAATACTGTGTCTCTATCTCTCCTATCTATCTCTGTGTAGTCTTTCTATCATTTGACGTGCAGAGGCTGTTCAATCAGCTCTCAGTTCTTCTTCAGGAGAAACCGTTGTATAGGTAGGTGTAGGTTCAGTGTACACATGGGGGGCAGTAAGGTCAAGGTCTTCCTATGCCACCGTCTTGGAGCAGAATGCTCGAATCAATTTTACTTTCAGTTCAGTTCAGTCACTCAGTCGTGTCCGACTCTTTGCGACCCCATGGACTGCAGCCCACCAGGTTTCCCTGTCCATCACCAACTCCTGGAGTTTACTCAAACTCGTGTCCATTGAGTCGGTGATGCCATCCAACCATCTTATCCTCTGTCATCCCCTTCGCCTGCCTTCAATCTTTCCCAGCATCAGGGTCTTTTCAAATGAGTCAACTCTTTGCATGAGGTGACCAAAGTATTGGAGTTTCAGCTTCAGCATCAGTCCTTCCAATGAATATTCAGGACTGATTTCCTTTAGGAGGGACTGGTTGGATCTCCTTACAGTCCAAGGGGCTCTCAAGAGTCTTCCCCAACATCATAGCTCAAAAGCGTCAATTCTTCAGCGCTCAGCTTTCTTTATGGTCCATGTATATATATATGGACTAAATCAATACATTGTACATTTTAAACTTACAGAATATTATATGTCAACTATACCTCAATAAAGTCAGAAGAAGTCAAATGAGTTTTACTCAACAGGACCATCTGACTTTGGCTCATATGGAGCTAGTTTTGGACTGAAATTTTAGGGTATTTAAAAATTATTATTAATTAATATTAAGTCAGGTCTTTTAATATACTGCAATATATTGCAGTAAAGATTTATTCAAGAAAGTAGTTAGGAACAGGGTCCATTTTACCCTGAAGCTCAGGCTGAGAACTTGCAGTATTTTGACTGTTATTTCTCTTGGGGCATGATGCAAAGAAAATAACTGGAGGTGATTGTAAATGAGAAATAGCAAGCCCTCTCTGAATTCTTAAAGTGCCAGAAGTTCTGAGTTTTAAATATCAAAAAGTGAGCATATCTCCAAGCCTTGATTCCCTAGCAAGTTTTGACAAGCTTAAAGAAGCTTTCCCTGGAAATTCCCCAGGCCAAGGACAGCTGCAACTTGCATGAATATGGGCCAAGTTGAGACAACTCAAACACACACACACACACACACAACACACAGCTGCTGGGAAAGGAGTAAAATAAGTAGAACTGGGGTTGAAAGAAGTGCATGGAAACCTATAGGCACACAACACATTCATTCAGAGCTACATCTTTTTTTGTTGTTCATTTATAAAAATTCTTACTTTCCTGCCTCAGAGAAAGAAGCATAATGCAGATGGAGAAGCTATAGAAATGAGACTCTCCTTTGTGACTTTTCAAAATTAGCAATAGTTGAGGAAGCAGAGGTGCAAAATATTAAATCTGATCATAATAGTAAATGCTTCCAAGATCATTAATCTGGTCAGACAGAGATCTGTACTAAACCAATGGGGACAGAACGAAGGGACAAAATAGGTAATTAAATTGTTAATCCCACTAGGGGATTGTAAGTAGAAAGATATGGGTGGTGGTGGTGGTTTAGTCGCTAAGTAGCCTGCCAGGCTCCTCTATCCATGGGATTCTCCAGGCAAGAATACTGGAGTGAAAGATATGGGAGACCCCCTAAGTTAATGATTACTCAAGAAAGCAGGTTTGTTTAGCCACAAAACCAAGCAGGCTTTGCTTAGCAACAAAACCATACAACAGAAGCATGGAACATGCCCCCAAACAATAAAACAATAGTGGCATGAGACCCACACTCTGCCCAGTGAGCTCATGAAGTTAATGATCCTTAAGACATACTCACTACACATAGAAAACAGTAATTTGTAGATCTAGCTTGACAATGTATGGACAAGAAAACTTCCCTGCTCAACCTGAAGGAGGAACTAATGAAGGAAACATGACGTCTACTCAAGAAAGACAAAGAAGGTCTTCTCCCCCTCCCTACTCTTCCTTTGATTATAAAATTGTAGCTCACCAAGTTCTTGGGGTGTGGCATTTCTCACCCACCAGCTTGTAAGCCTCATAAGCGTCCTATTCTAATAAATCACTTCTTATCTACCACTTCACTCCTGCTGAATTCTACTCTGTACTGAGACATAAAGGAATATGGTATCATAACTCTTCAGAGTGCCCCCCCAAAATGATACCAATCATGTCAAACAAGATAGGTGTTATATCCCAGGGGCTAAATCTCAAGGTTACAGCCTTTTAGACTTATCAAATGTTCTGGTCAAATAAACAATGCTCTTGGAAGCCTTGTATAAAAGAAACACTCCATCTACTCTTCCCAATACTATGAAACAAATCAGCTAATGATTCATACTCAATGCAAGACAGCACCTCAAAGTTCACCCCTGCATCAGCCATGAGACTGTCATTATTTGCTACACAATTAACAAACTGGTCCTAGTCCTACAATAGTCATGATTCTCCTGAGTGGTTTTAAAATTTTCAAAGATAATAAGCTGTAGAACTGTAGGTCCTTCTCAGGTTTTTTTACTAGAAAAATTAGTAATCAAGAACGTGAGCTCAGAAGCCAAACTGCCTGAGTGTGAGTTCCAGTTCTGTCATGCCTGGCCTTTGGAATGTAGGTAAATTAATCCAATTTCCTATGCCTTAGTTTCCTAGGGGAGCAAAATTCGCCACCCCAAAGAGTGATTCTTTGGCATGACAATTAATTTATGCTATTTAATTTTAAGAAACCAAAGACACAGGAAGTCTTTCTTTTTACCTAACATTTAGCTGTCTAAAATGTTTAGATAAAGGACCTGCTACCAGAATAGAGCTACTACCAGAGATAGTTGCAAAGAGTATGAGAGCTAGGTATGATGGGTGAAACCCAGCAGAGCTTAAGGATCAAGAGTCTGCTGTCTGCCCCATTGTCTCTGCATGACCCAGTAAGCATGTGTTTACCAAACATTTGCTTTTCCTCTCCATTTCAACTGCCTTCTTCCTCTTTTTGAAGTTCCAAGCCAGTACCCCTAATACATTCTTTTGCCTTTAGCTGAAGATGGTATTTAAGATGAGGGGTTGGTTTCTGCCATTTTAGCAAGTTAGTTTTCTTGGGTCCCTTTCACAAGTATAAAAGTTATAAAATTTTTGCTTGGTTTTCTTTGGTTTATCTGTCTCAGGGTCCCCTACTAGAAGAAAAATAGTAGTTAACTTTTATTGAATATTAAGTAAGGGCCAAACACTATGCTACAAGATTTACATGATTATTTACTTTTCAAAGCAACTCTTGGATATAAGTGCTGTTTTTATTCCCATTTCATAATTAGAAGATAGAGAGACTGTGGAAAGCTAAGTAGTGTCAGCCACGAACTGGCGCTGACCGTCTACTTCTCCAGGGATTAAACCATGTGCTGCTGCAGGTGTTGATTTTCAACACCTCTGAAAGGAGTTAGAGCGGAGATAGAAATGAGGCACTCTCTGCTGGCCACACAGGTCTTCAGACAGTTAAGACATTTTCAAGAACTGATTTTATGAGCCTAATTCTTGTATCTCCTCATACCTATAAAAGAACTAAAGTTCTTCATGGTGATGACTGTTCCTTGTGACTAGCAGAAATCTTCTGGAAAAAATATGTACTTGATTGCATGTATTCCCCCTTCACCAAAATGACATATATACTGACCTTCCGCCTGCCTCTTTGGAGCAGTTTCTCAGAGCTATCGGAGGAGCTGTCTCCTGGGCTGCAGTCTTCATTTTTACCTCGAATAAAATTTAACTCACAGCTCTCACATTGTGTACTTTTTGGAGTCAACAGTAACTTGCCCTAATTCAACTAGCAAGTAATCACACAGGGACTTAAGGGCAGATCAGTCTGAATACAATTCAATCCATTCTCTTATTTACTAGCTAGATGGATCTTAAATCCCCAAATTGAACTTTATTCAACACATAATGAGATGCAATTGACAAAGTTTTAAATCAGGGGTAAGATAACACTTCTAGTTTTGCCCTGGTCCTCCCACCCTGTCCTCTCAGCAGCAGGTGAGTAGGTGTTGGCTGGCAGTGATTTACATTACTACACCCCACATTATTCAGACACAGGTGAAAAAAAAAATCAAGCTAGCTGCTTGGCTCACAAAAGACAGCCACATTTCTAACCTGCCAGAGCAGTCTCCCATCCCAAGGTCTGACTGAACTGGAAGGAGACCTAGGATTCACACCGGTGAGTCTCCTCTTGCCCAGGGGCCCGTGATGGGGTTAGCTTTCCCTTTACCCATGGGGAGGACGGGAGCACAGCTGACTAAGAAAGGTCTGTAGTGTGTGTGAAAGTCTTCTTGTTCCTGGTCTTTGCTTTCCTTCTTGATTTGACTCTGTCTCTATCTCTCTGTCTTTCTCTCGTATATATGTGTGGGTGGGTCGCTTTCCTCATCATTCTCTATTGCTCTATTATGATCGCTCTCTGACTTGCTCGTGTCACTCTCTCTGTCTTTGTCTTCTTTGACTTACAGTTTGTTAAGGTCCTGCTTTAAACACATTTCAGAGTTCTTTGCTCAAATCTAGGAACCCTGGGAAAGAGTCCTCATTGAGGACTCCAGGTCTGAACTGTCTCTGAAAATGTGAACAGTCTACAGAGGACACACAAAGACCAAAGTACATGTACAAAGACTGTGTAAGAACTCTTCTACCTTTAAATTCACTGAAGCCTGGGTCCATTTTTTGGCTATCATTGTCAATGGAACTGAGCAATATGGGCTTCTGCTCCCATTATGTTCTACTATGTCCTCTACTGTATCTATTTTTGTCTTAAAATACACAGGTAAATCAGATCTGTGTCCATGTCTTCCACCAGCCACTGAGCACTTGAGGAATGGGATTTTATCTTATTAGTGAAAGAAAGTGAAGTCACTTAGCCGTGTCCAGCTCTTTGCGACTCCATGGACTATATCCTATCAGGCTCCTCTGACCATGGGATTCTCCAGGCAACAATACTGGAGTGGGTTGCCATTTCCTTCTCCAGGGGATCTTCCCAACCCAGAGATCGAACTCAGGTCTCCTACATTGCAGGCAGATGCTTTACCATCTGAGCCACCAGGGAAGCCCCTTTATCTTATTAGTCTTGCTTAAAAATAGCTTTTTATCTAAGTAAAATGAATGAATTGAATAAATAAATGACAATAATTGCTGTATTCTCTGGGCTCCTATACCACACTATAAAATAATTGCATTCAAGCTTAATCACATTCATGCCATGGTTATATGTGTCACTTTTCATAAATCTCTTGAGGACAGGAAAGATATCCCACTTCTCCTTTATTTCCCATTATCTGCCACAGCTCCACAGAATGTATTGAATAAATACTTATTTTTAAATGAAATAGTGAATATTTCTCCTGGCAGGGCCCACCCAGTGTTCCTTAGATCCTGGGAAACCAGGGTGGTGGTGGGGTATATAGGCTAGAGAAGAATCTAGTAGTCACCCATATGTGTGTAAATATTTAATCGTTGATAAGGTTACCCCACAGTCTAACAGTTGTATATCAGCCCTGTATAAATAGGGCCTGCTAATCCTTTCTCTGAGGATATTTTCCCTGACTGATTGCATCTATTTTTTATTAATTTGACTGTTATCTATGCTGATGATTCCTTAATCTAAATCTTCAGCCCAGACAGGTTTCTGGTATGCAGGACCGTGTTACCAGCCTAATAGCAGGCATCTTCACTTAGATGTTGATGTGGTAGCTAAGGGCATTTATTCTAGAGCCAGGCTTTCATAGAGCCTTAACAAGTTACATCTCTGAATAATCACCCATAAAATAAAGATATAATAATACTTACCTTAAGACGTAAGTTTGTTGTCAGTATTAAATTAAACAATATAGGGACTTTCCTTGTGGTCCAGTGGTTAAGACTCTGTGTTTCCACTGCAGGGGGCATGGGTTCAATCCCTGGTCAGAAACTAAGATCCCACATGCTGTGTGTCATGGCAAAAAAAAAAAATTAAAATAAAAACAAAATAACAAAAACAATACATGTAAAGTATGTAGAGGAATGTTTGGAAAATATAAAGAGCACATGTTAACCATTATGTTAATCTCAAACTCAATCTGTTAAAATTAAATGAGTTATCTTCCTTCAGCCTCAGATCTGCTCCATACCTTATAGTCTCCTATAAGGCATGGGGCATTTCAATAAAATGCCCAATTAAGGATAAACCTAGGAATCACCTGCAAGACATTCATTTGCACAAACAATAAAAAAAGTTCTGCTATTCATTTAAAACTCTTAAATATGTTTTGATTCTGTATCTTTTTCTCTGTCCTTCCTAACACAGTTCTATTTCTTGTTCTAATCATTCTCTCTCAGGTGCACATTTTTCTTATATATCTGATAGGCTAAATAACAGTCCTCCCCCCTCCCAAAATATCCATGTTCTAATTCCTGGAACCTGTAAACTTTGTATGGCAAAAGGGACTTGCAGAGGTGGTTAAATTAAGAATATTGGGACAATATCCTGAATTATCCAAGAAAGCCCTAAATGCAGTCACCTACGAAAAAAGGCAGATGGAATTTTTACTACAGAAAGGGAGAAAGCAATGTAACTACAGAAGCAGAAACTGGAATAATGAGGTCACAAGTCAAGGAGTATCAGTGGAAGCCAGAAAAGGTAAGGAATGGATTCTCCCCTGGAGCTGGTTCCTGAAAAAGCTATATGTCCTACCATACATTGATTTTAGTCCCGTAAGACAGACTCAATATAGAATTCTGGACCCAGAACTATGAGACAAAAATTTTTTTGCTGTTTTCAGCCACTAAAAGGTAATTTTTTAATACCAACAATGGGAAATTAATACAATCTCCTTCATCAAAAATTTCTCCCTCCCTATAGGATCATTCCTACCAAGTGCTTTGCTAAATCCGACACCTAAAATAAATTTTCTTAACCACATGACCCATTCCTGTAATAGCCCTATTACTCTGCTTATACTGAGAGCAAAAAATATTGGAAGACTTAGCTGATCATCTCATCTCTAATTTTCTCTTTATGCACTTCCATTAAGCTTTTTCCCCCACCAATAGAAATGGCTTTTATCAAGGTCATCTCTTCTTAAAGGACACAATGACTAATTCACTATCTTTATCCTCCTGATGCCTCAGAAGCACTTAGTAAGGTTGACCACATCTTTCTTTTAGAAACACTTCCTTCTCCAGGATTCAGTGAGTTCATATATGCCTCATTCCCCGCCTCCTCTGCTTCCTTCTAGTCTCCTCTTACCTCTCATCTAAGTGCTGGAATGCTGCTCGCCTTCAGGGCCCTTCTTTCTTCTCTATCTATACTTTTTTCCTAACCAAGCTTACTAGTCCCATGCCTTTAAATACGAAATATGGGCAACTCTCTGGTCTGTATCTCCAAATTGGACCCACTCCTTTAAAGGTATGCCCACTTTAGTCTACTTACCACCTCCACCAGTCTATCTAATTGATTCTGTAAATAAAATATGATGTCCAATCTGTTTATATAATAAACTGACCATCTCAGGGCATGACACCAGAATCAATCTATTATACTCAGGTCAGAATCTTAGAAATCATCTGTGTTGGTTTTTAATCTCTGCACAACAAATTAGCAAAAAATCAGTAGCTTAAAACAACACCAATTTATTATTTTACAGTTTCCATGGGTTAGGGATCCATGTAAGAGTTAGATAAGTCTTTTGGGCAAGATTGGAAAACGCAGCAATTAAAGTGTTTTCCATGCTCCTTATCTCATCTGGAGCTCAGGGTCTTCTTCAAACTTCATTTAGGTTATTAGAAAAATTGAGCTTCCTTCAGATTATGACTTAAGTTCTCATTTTCTTGCTGGCTATCAGCCCAGAATCACTCTCAGACCCTAGGAATATTACCCAAACAGGCAGTTCAATACACGCTCTCTTCCAGATCAGCAGGAGCATACCTACTGCTGCTTCTTGACGCTTTCAAGCGCTTACCTGTTAAGTCAAAGCCGTTTAGAATAGCCCTCCCTGCTTTTGCACATGCGCTGTTCTGCGCTTAGTTGCCCAGTCGTATCCAATTCTGCGATTCCATGGACTGTAGCCTGGCAGGCTTCTCTGTCCATGGGGATTCTCCAGGCAAGCATACTGGAGTGGATTGCCATGCCCTCCTCCAGGGGATCTTCCCAACCCAGGGATCGAACCCAGGTCTCCCACTTTGCCGGTGGATTCTTTACCATCTGAGCCACATAAGGTAATATAATTTCAGAAGTCATATCCCATCATATTTATAGAATCTGCCCAAACTAAGGGGGAAGAGACTATATAGGGCATGAATACAAGAGAGGGTGGGGCGGACTCTATCTTAGCATCTTAGAAACCTGCTTACTATATTATCCTTGAATTTTCACGTTTCTTCAAACCCATAATAAATTCATCAATAATTCCGGACGGCTATGTCTACAAGATAAACTCTATATATGGCTATTGCTCATTGTCTTACTTGCTAAAAAACTTAGTCAAGCTACCATCTTTTTTAGATCATCATTAAGTCTCTTTATTTTTACCACTGCCTCCTTGTGGTAACTATTCTGTCCTCATTCAGAAGACAGAATGATCTTCCTAAAACTCAACCATGTTGTCATTCTCATGTTTAAAATGCTCCAATTGCTTCCCACAACACATAGAAGAAACCCAAAATCTTTATCATGACCTAAAAGGTAGAACATGAATCACAACTTTCTATCATCTACTACTCTTTCCTGTTTTTCAATTTTGCACCAACAACAGTGGCCTTTATTTTGTCCCTGAAAATATCCAACTGGTTTCTGTTTCAAGCCTTTGCATTTGCTATTTCCTATTCCTGGAAGGTTCTCCAAGTTCTTCACATTCCTCTTATCTTCTTTCAGGTTTAAACTTAACTATTGTACCTCCCGCTTCTCTGGTGACTCAGCAGTAAAGAATCTGCCTAAAAATGCAGGAGATGCAGGTTTGATCCCTGAGTTGGGACGATCCCCTAGGGAAGGAAATGGCCACCCACTCTAGTATTCTTGCCTGGGAAATTCCATGGACAAAGGAGCCTAGTGGGCTACAGTCCATGGGGTAACAAAAGAGTCAGACACAATTTAGGGACTGAACAACAACAACGTTGCATCTTCAGAGTAGTCTTTCCTAAGCATCCCCTATCCCCTGGCCCCTAGTAGTGTTTCACCACACCATATTCAATCATCTTTATAGCAGAAAAATCACATTAAGATTTTTATGTTCTTGATATTGTCTTTCTCATGCATATCCCAATATCCTACCTTGCCCTGGAAGAAAATTTCTTTGTGGAAAGGTATTCTGTCTTGCTCATAACTGAATATCCAGCACATGGATCATTGCATGGTGTACGGTGAGTGCTACACAGTTATTTGATGTACTTTTTGGCACTGAAAGTAAGAAAGAAACAAGTAAATTTATAGGGGACATTTTTCAGAAATATGGGGCAAAAGAAGCAAAAGTTAGGGGGGGGTTGACAGTTATTACTATTTTAAAAATCATTCTGATGTGTCTTGAAGTGTACACAATGAGGAGTAACACATTATCCATTGGAAATACTGGAAGAATCATGGTTTTGGGATTTGAAAGACTTGTGTTTGACTTTTCATTCTTCCCTAAAAAAAAAAAAATCATGTAAACTTGGGAATCTTACTCTGTCTCATTCTTGACTTTCTTACCTATAAAATGAGATAGTATCTAATTTTTTATTAAAAATAAATGCAATACAGGCTTCCCTGGTGGTGCAGTGGCTAAGACTCCATGCTCCCAATGCAGGAGGCAAGGTTCAATCCCTGGTCAGGGAACTAGATTCCACATGCCACAACTAAGACCCAGCACATTCAAATAAATAAATAAATAATAAATATTTAAAAAAATAAATAAATGCAATAAATTTTGCAAAGGATTCGCTAAAGTTTTCAGAATGTAAATGATGCTCAATACATAACAGTTTAATTAATAGTGTTTAATTAATAGCCTGTTTTAGTGTTCTCTATTTAATAGAGGAAAATAATTGAAGTACATAGATAGCTATAGTAACAAGGCAAAACAGAGGATAATAAGGATTGTGAAAGCTGAGAGCTAGGTAATGTCTCAGAGAGGGAGGTTTCCTCCTCTATTTCTCTTAAGTTCTTGTGGATGGAATAATAATAAAATTGACACAAAACAGATTAACAGGAGAAAAAGAAACAAGTTCATTTGTGTATATGAAGGTCTCGTGGAAATGGGATCTAAGAAGTGGCCAAAGCAGGTAGCTTTTACACTTTTTAAACAAAGAAAGTTTAAATTTGTGAGAAATTGACAAGAAAAAGAAAATTAGGTTTTGGGTGTTCAGTTAGCAAAGAACCTAAACAGATTTGGGGCAGTAAATTAAAAAAGTAACATGGTTTGTTTACACAAACTTTTCAGCCCAAATTCCCCATCCCTGGCAATATCTTGAGATGCAGGGAATGTACCTTTCACATGAGAGATTTATTTCCTGCTTTCAGGGGGATGGGGAAAGGAGGGTCAGAGTGTCTCACTTGCACTGGTAGTTTCGTAAGTAACTTTAATTCAAAACAATCCATATGCCATTGTTAAATATTTTGGGGTGGTCTGCCCTGAGCTCCAACAGTAGCATCACACCTTCTGAGGAAAATCAAAAGAGTTATATTCTTTGGGGCCCCAGGGGTTGTAGCCCACCAGGCTCCTCTGTTCATGGGATTTTCCTGGCAGGAATACTGAAGTGTGTTGCCATGCGCTCCTCCAGGGCATCTTCCTGATACCAGGGATCAAATCCAGGTTTCCTGTGTCTCCTGCACTGAAGGCAGATTCGTTACCGCTGAGCCACCAGGGAAGCCTGGAATGCAGGTTAAGTAGCCCCACAGCTCTGAGAAACATCCCTTATGTAAGGACTATGTATCACAGGCACACAGTTGGGGGCCCAAGCATTTTGTCCTTGTTTTTAAGCATGGCAGTCTCTGATCTCCACTTCTTTCACTCACTTCTCTCAAACCATCTGCCTCATATGTGTTTTTCCATCATTCCTGTGATCATCCATAATTCTCTGCCCATTTCAGGTCATCATTTCCCAGATGCACAGAATGGAAAGCACACTGAAGGCATGCCTTCTTCACATCCTTGAGGACCTTTTAGAGGAGGAGTTGGTTAAATTCAAATTTCAACTCACAAACATAACTCTAGATGAGGGATACAACCATATACCTCGGGGCACTATCCAGCAAGCAAACCCAGTGAAACTTGCTGAACTACTGATCCAGTATTATGGGGAAGAATACTCCAAGACTGTGACTCAGGAGGTCCTGAAAGCCATAAACCAGCGCAACCTAGCAGAGAAGCTCAGCCAGGCAACAGAAAAATGTGAGTCTAGACCAAACCTACTCCTGTCTGCAGACATGGCTCAAGACTTTTCCTGAAATCTCTGCATCTTAATTAGTTCAACACACACATTGAGAGCATAAAATATAAAAAGAGTTGTATGTTGTGATGCTTTTAAAAATTATTTTTGAGATAAAGTTCACATCTTTCCAACATCTTAGACATACCTGAGTTTGATTCTGACGCCTATTCTGTCTTTTCAAACTGTGGGGGTTTTGGTTTGTTTGTTTTTTAGCATGCCTTGTAACTTTTTGTTGAAACTCAAAAGAAACTGAGGTAGATAAGCCTTTAGAGTAAAGTTCTTTATTTATCTGGCTAAGAGTTAGGCTGTGCTATTTACTCTAGTATCAAAGACTAAAACTTCCTCTAATGTCCTTGTTTTTTATCCTCGTTGTATTTGAGTTTTCACAGAAACTTCTTAAATTAAGTCAGAGATATCCAGTCTTCTCAAGTATATTCCCCTATTATTATAGGAATATTATTATTATTCAGGAAATTTACTAATGATGGTAAGGTAGGGAGGAAGAAGATGTATTCTACGGTCCAATGATTAGCTCTCAGTCTTTTAGTGAGCCCATGCCACTTGGCTATGATCATCATAGTGATTAAGACTATGATCATCATAGTCTTAATTCCTACCATTATTCAAGCTCCAACTGAAATGCTACCTCTGTAACCATTCCTGTTTCTACCTCAACTGAAAGTACTAGCCTTTTCACCTAAATTCACTGTGTGTTTTCTCCTCAGTTCTTATTGATCATATTGTTGTTTCCTTTTTTAACTATAATGATAATTTGTGCTCAATAAACACTGAGAATTTGAAGAAAGAAAAAACATCAGTAATATCCCCACCCAAAGACTAACGCAACAAACAATGTGTCATATGCTATCTTCACTGAGATTAATTTTTTTCACCTAGATTATATTCTATACACAGTTCTATAACATTAGAAATTTTGGGGATCTTAAAACATATAACAAGCTTTTCCCAAAGCAATAAACATCAACTCTTAAGTACTATTTTAAGCTATTTTATTATCCCATCCTGTTGGTGCTCTGTAAATAATTTTGCCAAAATGCATACAGAACATTACCTTGACCCTTCTCTCACAAAATAACCCCTTGGAATTCAGTGTTTCTTTTGGTGGCTACTGACATGTCTCTGAATATCATGCTTTTACCACTCTTCCATAAGTTTATCAATATTATGTCTACTAGTTCAATCATTTTATCATTATCAACATCACTATCAATATTATTCATTGTTATCCTACCATTAGGAGGTAAGCTTTTTGCTCAGTTATGCCACCTCTTGCTTCCCCACCTACTCTCTCCCCAATAGCACTATTTTTTAGTTTATATACAGGCTACATTTAAATTTTATTTTTTAAACTTTTCATTTTGTTCCATTATGAGAGGCACTACCTTGAAATTCCCTAAAATACTTTTACATGGTCAAAGCTGAAAATTTTTTATTTCTTGTTTGAATCATAATAAAAAAATCTTGCATTTTTTATTTATAGCTTGTTTCCAAAAGTTGAATGTCAACAATTTATACTATCATACATATGTAAATTTTATTCATAAAAGAATCAAATGAGTTCAGTTTTTGTTGTTTTGTATTTTGCTTCATGGAAACTTCTCTTAGTCATATTTTTTTGCATGTGCATCTTGATCACATCCTTATAGTCTTCCAATATCTCCAATGTCCTACCAAGTGAAGGAAGTCCTCTATTCTTCCATTTATTTCTTAGATAATTTCCCTGGAGCCCACCTAATAAAGGGTATGTGGACAGCAAACTTTCTAGGTTGTTAGTTTTTCGAAAATAACTTTATTCACAAACTTGAAGAGTAATTGGAATGGAGTTAAGGTTGTAAGTTAAAAATCCTTTAGTGTCATTGTTTGGAAAGGATGATTTAATTGTCTTTGTTACTTACTGATGGTGAGTCTGATGCCAACCTGATTATCATTCTTTTGTCGGTGGTCTGTTCAGCACCCCATCCCTGTCCCAGATGATTTTAAGGTTGGTGTTCTAAAATTTATCATGAAGTAGAAATTTCTTTCCCCATTTCTTGTGCTAGAAACTGTAAAGGCTTTTTAGATATGAATACCAGTGTCCTTTAGTTCCACAATGGTGAAGGTGAAGTTTCACAGTCTTGGCTACAGGCTGATTTCCTACTTAGCTATAAGTAAGTCATTAGCTAGATATTAACCTTATTCTCAACCAAACCTTAATTTGAATCAGCCTGAATCTCATTTTTTTCCAAGGACTGATTATCACATGGACCATCATTAGAGGTGAGCTAGGAGATTCAGGAATAATCAGTGAGAAGCCTAGAAATATGAGGTGCTAATAAATCAGATGCTCAATATTTTGGCAATAATATAGGAGAAACATTTGCTTAAAAGCATCATTTCTAACAAAAAAGAAAAAAATTGATATCCTTAGGGTAGTCTCTTTAACAACTTTACTTCGATTTCCTTTCTCAGTAAACTTAAAAGTATGGGAGGAAGAGATATAATTATTAAGAGCCATCACAAGACTCTCCGACACTCAGCATACCCCCAAATCAATGTGCTATGGCTGAGATTTCCATATAAATAACACTCTATTTGTCAGCAATAGCCGTTACTTTGACTCATCCTCCTTGTTTGACCACTATTTTTTCTGTGTCATTTTTATACCCAAGTCCTCTCAGTCTATGAGATGGTTATTCTTATTTCCTAATCATTCCCATCACATAAAATACCTATATCTTTTCTTGGGTCATTCCTGGGAAACAGATGCTAATGTTGAACTTATTGATATTAAGCTGCTGGCACCAAACTAGTGATTGTAAGTGGGGAAGGTGCTAAATTTCAGCAACACTGCAATTCTGACTCCATGTTTTACTAATGGTGAGAATAATGAACACTATTTTCCCTCCAAAGCTGGATCTTCCACTGAAAAAGTTGCAAAAAAGACAAATAAGAGGAAGCAGGAGGATAAAGCAGGACTGAATGAAGATAAATGGCAGCTAATGATGTCAAAGGTTGGTAATTTGTCCTGGGGAAGAGATTTTTGCCCTGAAATTGAGTGGAGTGTCTGGACCAAAGGCTGCTCAGAATCTCAGAGGTTTGCTGGTTTCCAGATCCTACAGCATGGCATGGTTGTTCCGTGTCAGCACCAAATGTCTCCAAGGTGTTTTGCAGAAAAGAAAGATCCCGGAGAAATCTGGCTTGACTCCTGTCTCTGTTGCTCATTCTCAAGCACATTGCTTAATTTTTATGAGTTACTCCTCCAAAATGGGAATAATGATAATAGGGGCATTATGAAAATTGATGGTCACTAAATAAAAACCAATTCATTTTCTTTTCAGTTTCTCTCACTGATCTCATTTTCTGCTTCTGTCCGTATATACTAGATTACTTTCTATTTCCTAAGCATATCCAACTTTTACAATATTTGCTTTGGCTTTTCTGTTCTCTTTTTTAGAATGCCCCCACCCACTTACTCCGTTGTGTGGTAAAATAACATTCAATCAGTAATACATTAATAGCTTGCAAAACAGTCAACACAATACCTACATTGTGGTAGGTTCCCTTCTATTTATTTTTAAATTTTACTTTCCACCTACATTCTTTTCATGATTATATATTACATCGGTTTGGTAAAGCTTTTCCTCATTTTGCATCTCAAGAAAATTTAATCACTTCTTCAAACATATTGCCAGTACACTTTGAACTTTATACCATTTACGGCCTCAGACTTGTATTGTGGGGCCATACAATTAACTACTTACTTATTCATCTCTCTCAAACTTTATTGGTAAGTTTTAAGCCCTCCAAGGCATGACCCTGTTTTATATTTCATTCCTTGATCATCCTATTGCCTCACACATAAATTGACTCAATTTATTTTTGGAAAGAATATATGCATGTATTCATAAATGATAAGCAATGTAACCCCTCTGATATAGAAAAATAACAGCCATTATCATTGTCTTTTTTTCCTTCTAGAACAAAGTCAAAGAAAACACCCAATGAAACTGCTTCTCACAGAGACACTCAACCAGTCAATAATAAGGAAGAATCAATCCAAAATCAACACTTTCCTGACTTGATCAAGCGGCTTAATCTGGAAAGTTATTATCCCAAAAAGATGACCAAAGTAAATTCTCTTTTGATAAATAAGACCTTCCTCCATGGCACTCAACCAAGCACTGAGGAGGAGCTGCCTTTTTGTTTTCTAGAGAAACTTTTGGTATTAGATTGTCATTTGCGATATCAAGTTTACAGAGGTAATAGAGACAGAACCCCTACTGTGTCCCAGACACTGAGAACCACAGAACTAGAAAAATCATTTGAGGACTTTTTTATTGTCAAGGAAACACAATCAACTACAGTACCAACTTGCATCCACCCAATGGACATACAGATGGCAATTTTTCACTGTGCAGATGACTTTACAAGACAGTATATTTTGACCAAGCTTTCCATTTGTCAATTTGCTCTCCCACTTTTGGTGCCAAATCCTTGCAATTTCCAAACTGAATTCCCTCTTTGGTCTCTGAGGCAAATCAGGAGAAGCTGGAGAGAGGTGGAAAAAATAGGATGGGAGAAAAAAATTAGGAGTTATAACAACCAGCTGATCAGTTGGCAACCTATACACACTGTATCTTTCATAAGAATTGGAAATTATGCCTCTACTTCCAAATCACAGATTTTGAATTCACTCCTGAGTAAAAGCAAACATGACCATTTTTTCCTCCATCATTCTAGGGAAGACAATAATAGATGTCTATTGGTAGATGGTATGGTGGAAATCTGCTGGTTCTGTCCAGGTGGGAGAGCTAAGGACAGATTTGAAAATTGTATTGCCTTCACCAATCTCCATGGAAATGCTGAAATACATGAGAGGCAGGTAAGGTTCCTGCAGGAAGTCTCCTCGGTCACTGTTATCCTCCTGGCAACTTCTGATTTTGACATAATGAATAGCTCCCTTCTACTTGAATTTTGGAATTCACCCAAACCTCTCATCTGTTTGTTCGAAAATGCAGAAAATATTATGGATAAGAATTATGTTCACAAAGTGAGAATTGGAATTAAGAACCTAAATAAGATAGAATTAGCTGATAAAATTACAGTTACATTAGCACAGCTGCTGAAGAAATCTGGATCTCCTTATAGTCTGAGTAACTGGGCCAACATGGCAAGAAAGTATGAGTTTATTATTGATGAGGACCAAAGAGATTGCCAAGAAGCAGGGAAAAAAGCAGACATCCTTATGGACATCTTGAGAAAAGTAAAATTATCTGAGATAAAGGGGAAGTTACTACCTCTTCAAGGAGGTCTATGGCATGACTGGTGTAAGAAGGATAAAGAACTCCATCAGCTGCAAGAAAAAGGAAACAAGAGCATTGAACAATATAAGAACGAAATTGAGAAGGAAAAGCTGAAGATATGCTGTGAACAGTATCACAAAGTCATTAACCTTAACGACCTGATGAAGGCCCTGCTGGAAAGCCTTCAGTCCCACCTGGAGACCCACACAGAGCTCTACTTTCTGCAGGCGCTGAGTATGTCAATGGACCAACTGACCACAACAGAGTTAGAGAAGCTCCACCAGAGGCACAGTTCTTTGTTGGCTCAAGTACGAACAGAAAAGCAGAAGCAGTCAAAGAGAGATTCCCTCAGATGCTGGGAGGCTGAGCTAGAAGCTGTTTCCAAAGAAATCAGTGATTCCACCCTGGGAATTGAGCACCTCTTGAGAGAGCTGGGTCAGATCTAGGAAGCTTTGGGAGAAGCTTCCTCCCAAACAAATACACTGTTTCTTTCTCTTCCCCAAATGGCTGCTGACCTGATGATATCTGGGGCTCCCATTGAACTGATGGATGGGGATGCTTCATACGTGCCCCTGAGGTGGGTGGCAGCTGTTTTTGACAAGATCCGTGAAAAACTTGGAGACAAACGTGTGTTTGTTCTCTCTGTCCTTGGCTTGCAGAACTCAGGAAAGTCTACTTTGCTGAATGCAATGTTTGGGCTGCAGTTGAACCTTAGTGCTGGAAGACATACTCGGGGTGCCTACATGCAGCTTTTGAAAGTGGACGAGATGCTCAGAGAACAGCTGGGCTTTGATTTTATGCTTGTTGTGGACACAGAAGGACTGCAAGTCTCAGAGCTCAAGAGCAAAGCACAAAATGAGGAAAATGAGTTGGCAACCTTTGTCATTGGACTTGGAAACTTAACTCTAATCAATATTTTGGGAAAGGATCTTTCAGAAATACAAGATATTCTGCAAATAGCTGTCCATGCCTTTCTCAGGATGAAACAACTGACTATCTCACCAAGATGCCTATTTGTTCATCAGAACGTAGAAGAAATTATAGATACAGATCAAAGTATGGCAAAGCAGAGGTGGCTGCAAGAGACATTGGATGAAATGACAATCGCGGCAGCCAAACATGAACAGTGCTCCGAGGTGCGTCACTTCAGTGATGTCATCAAGTTTGATGTCAAGAACCACGTCTATTACTTTGCTCACCTCTGGGAAGGGTCTCCCCCAATGGCCCCTCCTAATCCCTGCTATAGCCACAATGTTCAGGAGCTGAAAAGCAGGATTCTTAAGCATGCCAAAGAAGAATCCAGAGGAAGTATTTTGAAGATATCAGAACTTAAAGTCAGGGTACGGGATTTATGGAAGGCCTTAGTGAAAGAGAACTTCATTTTCAGGTTCAAGAACACTCGGGAGGTCATGGCTATGAATCAACTGGAGACTGTGTACAGGAGCTGGACCTGGGAGCTGAGAAGTCATATGCTGGACTTGCAGAATCAGCTGACGAGCCAGATTCAGAACGGAGAAGTTAAAGAGATCAAGAAAAGCTCTATTGAGAATCAAGTTGTGGAAAAACATGAAGCCATTAAGCAAGAACTTGAAAGATATTTTCGAGAAGATAGAGATAGAGATATCTTGTCTCAGAGGAAAGGAATATTTAAAGATGATTTGAAGAATCTTAAAGAGGATCTTATAGTAGAAACTATGAGAAAATGTGAGGATCTAATTAATGGAAAGAAAATACAAGACCTTTTCAAGGAGCAAAGAGTAAAACTGGAACATAAGTTATTAGAAAAAATCAGAGGGACGGCTAAGTCCCCCTGTAGGAAAGAATTACATGATAAGGAACTGAGAGAGATGTTCAACAAGATCTGGTCAGAGAACATCTCCATTCTGTTGCCTCCCACACTTGCATCTGCTGAGGGGCCTGATATTGATATTGAGTTAGAGAATGTTCTCCTGGAGCATTTTAAACAGCACCCCAATATTGTGAACAAAATTCAGTATCGTGGTACAAAGAAAACATTTTCTATCAATTATTCTAAACATGTTATCACCCCTCAAGAGTTCCCAGTATATGGACCCTCTGAGGAAGAGTTTGAAAAAGATATCATAAAGAAGACAACAGCTCAAATTGTGAAACTGGTTCAAGACATACACAACAGAGAACAACAGAATGAGGGTTACAGTTCTAGTTACTTCCATGAAATTCTGCAAGTGATCCATACTGAAGCTGAGGCTGCATCTCAAGGAGTCAGATTTATGCTGACAAACAGATTTAAACTAGAACTTGCTCTAGAGCTACTGAAAGAGGCAGCAAACAATTTTAAAAAGATGTGCATTGCATTCAAGACAGCCAACAACCCTGTTCTATATTTAGAAAGTAAAAGAGAAGAATTTTTTACTAATTTTAAGTTGGCCTACAAAAACTTCCAAAGCACTGACTGATGTCCTTTTGGGTAAAGAATTTCTGCTACTTTATGAACTGGGATAAACACCTGAGGCGCTTATCTATTCTTCACCTAGCTTTTTTATTCCAATATGAAATGAAAAAATACATATATATAATATGTTATGCTACAAAAATAAAATAAAAATACACACAAGCTGTGAAAAAATCATGCTATCAGTGTTATCAAAAAACCCCAAAAATCCTTAGAGTCAGTCCACTAAAGAAAATTATGAAATTTACTGACACACATAAACATCAAAATAATAGGAACCAACCACATTTGTGGAAGAGAAGTTGCAGTAACAGAAAATGGTCATTTTCCCCAAAATGAATTTCTAAACTCAATGAAAGTATAGCCAAAAACCTGACAAAGCTTCCATGAAACTTTAAAAGAGTACAGGAGGTGGGAGGGAGGTTCAAAAAGGAGGGGACATTTGGGACATATGGGTGAGAGGGAGGTTCAAGAGGGAGGGGAATGCCTATGACTGATTCATGTTCATATATGGCAGAAATCAACACAATATTTTAATTATCCTCCAATTAAAATATAAATTTTAAAAACTTACATTAAAATAATTATGCATTTCTAACAAAAGAACCTAATATAATCAACACTGCAGGAAAAAGAAAAAAGATACCCAACCACGTAACCAAGTCTCTTAAAAATCCATACTACTTGGAATAATCTAACAAAGACAGAGAGAAGACAAATATAGCAAAGCCACAGAACAGTAGTTTAGGAGAAAAAAATCTTGCATGTATACAAATTTACATACACAGAGGTTGTATTACAAATCAGAAGAGAAACATGATTATTAAATATATTAGGATGGAAAAAAATCAACAATGTGGAAAAAATAACACCTAATATGAGTAGGTGTCTACTCATATTAATGAATTTAATGACTTCTTATGACAAAGCAATTACCTTCCTATGCATACATCTTTTAGAAATATAGAAATATTTCAAATATTCAAATAGAAATATGCAAAATCATTGCACAATCACTGAAATAGCAAAAAGAGAATTAGAATCTATCTAATCAACTCCCAATGGGATGGAACACTGGATAAATATGGTATGATATGTTCATATAATGAAATTTAGACACTGTGTTTTCATACAGAGAAAATGCATAAATTAGATCTGTGTATATAAACACAGAAAAATCTCAATAATGTAATGTTCCAAAGGCAAGCTGCAGAAGTATGGATACAGTGTGTCGATTTTAAAACATAGAAGTAATGCAACTAAGTATGTAGGAAAATTATATAAACTTGGACAGAAAAAAACACATACAAAATTCATAACAAAGGGTATTAACGAAAGATGAAAGGAAAGGAATGCTGATGTTATTCAAAAGGATTATTATAGTACCTGTAATGTTTAGTTCTATAAAAATCCATAAAGGAAACATAGCAAATTGTTAAATTTCTTAAATATATGTAGTGCACATTTTATTATAGTATTTTTAAAAATATGTGAAATATTTCACCATTTCTAAATTATCTTACAATATGATAAGAAATGGTATAGATTCTGGGTAGTCCATCCCACCCACCACCCATCGCTGTATCTCTAACACAAAGAATAATTTAACACGTATTATTGATACTGAAAAATATTTGCTGAATGGATTCATAAATGGGAGATTATATAGGCTGCCAGAGTAGATAAAGGAGTAACTAACCAACTAAATCTGCTTGGGGCAAATCTTCAAGACTACATTTTGTGAGGCTTTTCTTGGTCACCATCCAAATGTCCTTCTTCCCTTCCTCCTCCCCCATACCTTTCTTCCTCTCCTCTTCCTCCTCCCGCCTCCCTCATCTTTTCCTCCTCCTCCTTTTTTCCTCCCATCCTCCCTCTCTGTTTCACTCTCCCTCCTTCCACCTCCTCATCTCTGATCTTCCTTACACCTTCAATTTTCCTGTCTTAACTGCTATGTTCTACAGGGTTCTGTGTCAGCATCTGATCTCACTTTGAGACTTTAAACTCCTAGAGCATGGAATCTAACTATTTTATTTGGTCCTGGTTCTTAGACCACCACTGGGCATGGTGAAAAAAGGTGAAGAAATAAGAGTGTGAAATAATGGGTTGAACCCATGCTAGGCTTTAACATCTCTGGCGGTTCTACTCTGCTGTCTCCAGAGGAGACCGTTTCGTCAAACCTCTACCACCTGTTCCAGTCCCAGGTAAGCACTGGAAATAACAGCTCTAAAAGGTACCTCATGTCATCACTCAGTTAAGGTTTCCAGAGAGAAGTTGAAGTCATGGAATGACTGACAGAAACAGATTAACAAAGAAGTAATTATCATTTAAGGTAATCAGAGCCCTATTGGGAAGAAGTTCAGAGGCCTATCAGCACACAAATTAGGACCAGCTAATTGACATTTTAGAGAATCAGGAAAGTCTTTTTGGAGAAGATGTCATCTAAACTTGCAAATAAATAGTAGTGAAAAGTTAGAAGAAGAATTAAAACAGAGAATCAGACAGAATGAACAGGTAAAACTGTCAAAGGTAAAAGAGCATGGCAAACATAAAGGTCATTATGTATGGCTGCTGTTGAGAGGAGAAAGTGGGAAACCAAAGAGAGGTAAGCCTGCAGAAACAGAGATAATGATAATGCAGGGTGTCAGGAACAGAAGGAGGAACAGGCTTGGACTGGAGTCTGGTTTTGGATGTGTTGCATTTCAGGTATTTGAGAGACATCCAAGTGTAGCTGTTTAGTAGCTATGGGTTTGGAGGTCTAGTAGGTAGCTCAGTGAATATCACCTGGTCTGGTGGAGTCCTGACTCCTTCCCCTTTTTCATCCCATCCCAATATCCAAACATTATCAAGTCTGATTATTTTCCCTCCTAAATATCCTTTAATATATCCATTGTTCCCATTTCCATTTCTCATGCCCTAGTCCAAAGACCATTATTTTATGCCTAGATTAGCCCCAAAACCAGGTAAATGATTCCTCTATTTTGATTCATGCATTCCACCCAATGTATTACCAAATGCTTTTTTAAAATTTATCTTTTTATTGAAGTATAATCGATTTACAATGTTGTATTGGTTTCAGGTGTGTAGCAAAGTGATTTAGATATATATATATACATATATATATATATTCTTTTTATATTATTTTCCTTTTTGCATTTTTAAAATTTATATTTTATATTGGAGCATAGCTGATTAGCAATTTTGTGTTCATTTCAGGTACACAGCAAAGTGATTCATTTATACATACACATGTATCTATTCTTTTTCAAATTATTTTTCCATTTAGGTTATTATAGAATATTCAGCAGAGTTCCCTGTGGTATACAGTAGGTCCTTGTCCGCTAACTATTTTGAAAATAGTAGTGTGTACATGTCAGTCCCAAACTCCCAATCTATCCCTTCCCTCCACCATTTTCCCCTGGTAACTGTAAGTTTGTTCTTTAAATCTGTGAGGCTGTTTCTGTTTTGTAAATAAGTTAATTAGTATCATTTTTTTTTTAGATTTCACATATAAATGGTATCATATGATATTTGTCTTTTTCTGTCTAACTTACTACACTTCACATGATAATCTCAGGTGCATCTATGATTCTAGAAATGACGTTATTTCATTCTTTTTAATGGCTGAGTAATATTCCATTGTATATATGGCTCATTATAAGATATTGAATATGGTTCCCTGTGCTATGCAGTAAAGTCTCTTTGTTTATCTATTCTATATATTAATAACTTGCACCTGCTAATCCCAAACTCCCAACCATTCCCCTCACTTTGTCAACCACAAATCTCTTCTCTGTCTGTGAGTCTGTTTCTATGTTGTAGGTAGGTTCTTTTGTGTCATATTTTAGACTGCACATATAAGTGATATATGGTATTCATCTTTCTCTTTTTTACTAACTTCACTTATTATGATAATCTCTAGGTCCATCCATGTTGCTGTAAATGGCATTATTTCATTCTGTTTTATGGTTAAGAAGTATTCCATTGTGTATACATACACATCTTCTTTATCCACTCATCTGCTGATGGACATTTACGTGGCTTCCAAGATTTGGCTATTGTAAATAGTGCTGCTATGAACAATGAGATACATGTATCTCCTCAAATTAGCATTTTTCTCCAGATATATGTCCGTGAGTAGAATTGTTGGATCATATGGTAACTCTATTTATACTTTTTTAAAGGAACCTTCATACTGTTTTCCATAGTGGCTGCACCAATTTACATTTGCACCAACAGTGTAGGAGAGTTCCTTTTCCCCCACATCCTTTCCTGCATTTACTAATTGTATTTCTCTAATAATTAGTAATGTTAAACATTTTCGCCTGTGCCTATTGGCCACTTACTTATCATTTTTGGAGAAAGGTCTATTTAGGTCTTCTGCCCATATTTTGATTGGATTATTTGTTCTTTAGATATTAAGTTGTCTGAGCTGTTTCTGTAACTTGGAAATTAATCCCTTACCAGTTGCATTGTTCACAAATATTTTATTCCATACTGTAGGTTGTCTTTTTGTTTTGTTTATGGTTTCCTTTTCTGTACAAAAGCTTTTAATTAGGTCCCACTTGTTTCTTTTTATTTCCATAACATTAGGAGAGGAGTCAAAAAATACTGCTGCAATTTATGTTAGAGAGTGTTCTGCCTATCTTTTACTCTAGGAGTTTTCAGTATACATTCTTACATTTAGTTCTTAACTCACTGTGAGTTTATTTTTCAGTATGGTGTTAGAGAATGTTCTAATGTCATTCTTTTACATGTAGTCGTCCAGTTTTCCCAGCACTGCTTATTGAAAAGACTGTCTTTTTTCCATTGCCTTCCCTCCTTTTAATAGACTAACTGACCATAAGTGTATGGGTTTATTTCTGGGCTTTCCATTCTGTATCATTGGTCTGTGTCTGTTTTTGTGCCAATATCATACTGTTTTCATTACTATTAGTTTTATAGTATAGTCTGAAATCAAGGAGTCTAATTCTTCTAGCTCCATTTCTTTCTAAAGATTATTTTGGCTATTCAGAGTCTTTTGTGTTTCCATACCAAATTTTTTTAAAAAAATTTTGTTCTAGTTCTATTTTTAAAAAATACCATTGGTAATTTGATAGGTATTGCATTGAATCTGTAGATTGTCTTGGGTAGTATAGTCATTTAGACAATATTTATTCTTCCAATCTAAGAGCACAGTATATCCTTCCATCTGTTCATGTCAACCTTGATTTCTTTCATCAGAATCTTATAGTTTTTGGAGTACAGGTCTTTTTCCTTCTTAGGTAGGTTTGTGTGTGTGTTGGTTGCTCACTCGTGTCTATTTGTGACCCCATGAACTGTAGCCTGCCAGGCTCCTCTGTCCACAAAATTCTCTAGAAAAGCATAGTGGAGTGGGCTGGAGTGGGAAAAGCATACTCCAGGGGCTATTCCTGACTCAGGGAATGAACCTGGGTCTCGCACATTGTGGGCAGATTCTTTACCATCTAAGTCACCAGGGAAGTTCTGGTAGGTTTATTCCTAGGTGTTTTATTATTTTTGGTGTAATGGTAAATGGGATTATTTCCTTAATTTCTCTTCCTGGTATTTATTGTTAGTGTATACAAATGCAGGAGATGTCTGTGTATTAATTTTGTATCCTGCAAATTTACAGAAATCATTGATGAGCTCTAGTAGCTTTCTGCTAGCATCTTTAGGATTTTCTATGTACAGTATCATGTAATTTGCAAGCAGGGACAGTTTTACTTCTCTTTTTTCCAATTTGGATTCCTTTTCTTGTTCTTTTCTGTCATGACTAGGTCTTAACAAAAAAAATGTTGAATAAAAATGGTGAGAGTGGGCATCCTTGTCTTGTTCCAGATCTTAGAGGAAATGCTTTCAACTTTTCACCATTGAATATGATGCTAGCGTTTGTCATAGATGGCCTTTTTTATGTCGAAATATGTGCCCTCTATGCCCACTTTCCGGAGAGTTTCTATATAAATGGATCTTGAATTTTATCAAAAGCTTTCTCTGCATCTACTGAGATGATCATATGATTTGTATTCTTCAATTTGTTAATGTGGTATATCACACTGATTGATTTGTAGATATTGAAAGCCCTAGGATAAATCCCACTTGATCATGGTGTGTCATCCTTTTAATGGACTGCTAGAATTGGTTTGCTAGCATTTTGCTGAGGATTTTTACACCTATGGTCAGCAGTGATATTGGCCTGTAATTTTATTCTTTTGCAGGACTTTTGTCTAGTTTCGGTATAGGGTGATGGTAGCCTCATAGAATGGGTTCAAAAGTATTCATTCCTCTGCAATTTTTTGAAGTAGTTTCAAAAAGATAGGTGTTAACTAGTCTCTAAATGTTTGATAGAATTCACCTGTGAAGTCACATGGACCTGGACTTTTGTGTATTGGGAGGTATTAGATTACTGATTCAACTTTAATACTGATAATTGGTGAGTTCATATTTTTTAAATTTCTTTCTGACTCAGTCTTGGGAGATTGTATCTTTCAAAGAATATGCCCATTGCTTCTAGGTTGTACTTTTTATTGGCATACAGTTGCTCGTAGTAGTCCCCTCTAGTCCTTTGTATTTCTGTGGTGTTTGTTGTGATGTCTACTTTTCTTTTGTGATTTGATTCATTTGCTCTTTTTTCTTGATGAATCTGGCTAAAGGTATATCAAGTTTTCTTTAGTAGCATATTGTTGAGCCTCCATGTGTGTTTTTTTGCAGTTTTTTCCATTAGAGTAATCTTCATAAAAGCAAAAACAAGTCTGTTTTGATCATAAGTTTATCTTTGTATCTGATACACAATAAGAGTTCAATAATTCTTTTTAAAAAATACATAGTCTTTTCACCCCTATGTTTCTGATAAACATACATTTAAAACCCATTTGGAATCTTTCTTTCTCCTCCCCAAATATGTGTCTAATGACTAAGTAACTGCACTTTACCCACATTTATTGCTCTGCCATCAGTACTGCCAATTGCTGAAATTCACTATTTCTGTACCCTCTAGGCATTTCATTCTCTTCTAAAACAAAACTCCCTCAGCCTCACCACTTTGGGATGTAGTGTCTCCATTTTTCAGCATTGGCACTTGGTAGAGTAGATGATATCAGATTTTTAAAAGAAGTAAGAATTAAAATCACCAATGCCCTCAAACTCCACAAGTAATATTGAGAGCTTCTCTAAATCTGGCTCTCTCACAACAAATCCTGATCACCAGCACCTAATCTGAAACACTTTCCTACAATGGGACTTACTCTTTGTTGATTAATTTCTTAGTCAGTTTTTATCATCCTTTCTATGTTCTTCTTTTACCTATAAAATACCTTCTGAAGCCCTTCTCTCTCCCTGTATTTACTATTAAGGACCAATGTCCATTTTATAGTTCTTATAAATCTCTAGACATTGACAAATAGATGCTACCATACCATAAAAGCTGATTTTATGATGTATAATTGAGATTTTAATAACCTATGACTAAATTTATAATTTTGACCATCACTCATCATTACAGTAAAAGAAATTTCTACTTTAGGTTTTACTTTGTGATCCTAGTCTTTCGCTATCTATCCTAGACTTATGACATCTACCAAATATGTTAATGTCCATTTTTATTATGTTTACATATAAGTAGAAACAGTATGGTGGAGAAGGAAATGGCAACCCACTCCAGTATTCTTGCCTAGAGAATCCCGTAGACAGAGGAGCCTGGTGGGCTGCTGTCCATAGGGCTGCACAGAGTTGGACACGACTGAAGTGACTTAGCAGCAGCAGCAGCAGCAGAAACAGTATGGAGGGTGATATCAAGGACAAAATAATATGGTAAATAATAAAATATCTGCATCCAAATCAACATCTGTCCATCAGGCAATAATAATTGCTTTCATCTACCAGCTACCTTCTAGCCACACCATCATGAATACCACATTTCTACCACCTCCCACTAAACATAACAGAAGAGAGTCAATTCTTTGATTAAAACAAGAATTAAAAAAAAAATAAATAAAACAAGTTATTTGTCTATACATATCCATTTTCACTTATCTGATCTAACTATATCAGGAAAACAAAAGGTATGAAATCATTTTGTAAGCACTATTTTCTAGAAAATTCTTTCTAATACCAGAAATCATTATTTATCTAAAAAAATAATAAATAGAAACCTCAATTAAATAGACAAGAAGGGGACACTCTTATGACTTAAGATGATAACAGAGTTCAACAAGGTAACAATTCTCATTTTTGTCAAAGACTTGGACAATGAAAAGTCATGGGCTCCGTTTACCGTAACACTCCCAGCTTCTTTCTTCCCTCTGTGAAAGCATTCTCCTTTCGTTGCTGTGTGGGGACATGCACATGGCTTGCCATGGTTGCAGATCTCAAATTGCAATTCTCAACTTACCGTGAATAAGCCCACCCTTGCTGGAGAAACATCTGGCAGTCAATTTATTTTAGATCAACATTTTGGTGACCCATATAAGAAATAGAGAAGACTGCCTGAAGGCTGTGGAGATAGTGAGTAAACAGGTGCCATAACCACACTTGAGCCCATATGCTCACTGCTTTTCTCACTAATGCTGGAGTTTAAAGGTATTTCTTTCTCCTGTGTATTAGCTCATGCCCTCTTTGCACTTGAAGCTCTCTTTGCATTTGGAATTTATTTTAAGGTTTAACCTTTCTGGTTAAAGGTTTATTCACTATACAAGTACTCATTTGATACTGTGTTCTGATTTGAGATTAGACAGTTTCAACTGAAGCTGACCGAAAAGCCACGGGCCCATTTCTTCAGAAACAGGGGCTGCTTCACTAAAGCTGTGCCTGTTTGTCAGACATTGCCCTGGATTAGGGGCTGTTCTCTGGAAACTGGCTGAAAAGTCTTTGGCTCCACCCCTCCAGGACCAAACTGCTTCCTTAAAACTGGCTGGAATTATCTTGCAGGCTGAACTGCAAGCTGTTTGAATTAAGCTCTTTGAACTATAAGCCCTTTGAATTGTTTGAAAATTGCTTTTTTTTCTAGAGAAAAACCTCTGAGGAATAGGATCCATTTATCTAAATATTTTCTATGTGTTCCCCTATAGGGACTCCAACTGATTTTATAGTAAAAGTCCTACTTCATGTGTATTTCTAGCTAAATGGACCAACCTGACCAAAGACAGTTTAGAATATCTATGCCATCATAGTGAACTTTTGAAATCCCAAATGTCTTTTCTTAAAGCTCAACTAGATTACAATAGCTTTAAAATTTCCAGAACTGAAAGGAATGCCTATTTTGATTTTCCCAAACATTGAGGTTTCCAAATGTTATTGGGTTTTAAGGTTAACTGAGGCAAACAAGTGAATAAAGGAACATAAAATAGTTCTTGAATCCTCAGGCTCTTTCTCTTTGGCTTCTTTGTCTCAGGCTCTGCCTCCAGCACCATTTGTATCTCTACCGTGGCTCCTCCTGGTCAGACTCTGCCTCTTGTGCCATATTCCTCTGTCCCTTCTATTCTGCCTACGTATCCTCTATACCCTGTCTTCCCCCATTCTAATTCTCCTAGAAACTAAAGAAAATTCTGATTTTTCTTCAGATGTTAAATCCACCTGGGTAACTTTTATTAATAACTCTGTGCTTTTAATGGGCTAAACCAAGACCTTTCACTTCTAATGAAAACAAACAAAACAAACAGAATGGAATGGAGTTGAAAACTATGTATAGTCCAGATTTAGTTAATCTGGCAAACAAGCCTCCTGCACTGTGGCTGAATCACCTAAAAAGAAGATCACCAAAATTCTTAATCTTCAACTCTAGCAAATGAATCCTCCTAAAGGAAACCAGAACCTTTCTGGTTTCTACTATTGCAAAGAGCCAAGACACTGGAAAAGAGTTACAAATTTAAGCACTTTAGGCACCTTTAGCCCTCTAACTAGTATTTCCAGTTCAGTTCAGTTCAGTCACTCAGTTGTGTCCGACTCTTTGCGACCCCTTGAGCTGCAGCGTGTCGGGCCTCCCTTTCCAACACCAACTCCCAGAGCCTACCCAAACTCATATCCATTGAGCCGGTAATGCCATCCAACCATCTCATCCTCTGTCAACCCCTTCTCCTCCTGCCCTAAATCTTTCCCAGCACCAACGTCTTTTCAAATAAGTCAGTTCTTCTCATCAGGTGGCCAAAGTATTGGAGTTTCAACTTCAACATCAGACCTGCCAATGAACACCCAGGACTGATCTCCTTTAGGATGGACTGGTTGGATCTCCTTGTAGTCCAAGGGACTCTCAGGAGTCTTCTCCAACACCACAGTTCAAAAGCATCAATTCTTTGGTGCTCAGCTTTCTTTATAGTCCAACTCTCACATCCATACATGACCACTGGAAAAACCATAGCCTTGACTAGATGGACCTTTGCTGGCAAAGTAATGTATCTGCTTTCTAACATGCTGTCTAGGTTGGTCATAACTTTCCTTCCAAGGAGTAAGTGCCTTTTAATTTCTTGGCTGCAATCACCCTCTGCTTTGATTTTGGAACCCCAAAAATAAAGTCTCTCACTGTTTCCACTGTTTCCCCATCTATTTCCCTTGAAGTGATGGGGCCAGATGCCATGATCTTAGTTTTCTGAATGTTGAGCTTTAACTTTTTAACTCTCCTCTTTCACTTTCATCAAGCGGCTCCTTAGTTCTTCTTCACTTTCTGCCATAGGGTGGTGTCATATGCATATCTGAGGTTATTGATATTTCTCCCAGCAATCTTGATTCCAGGTTGTGCTTCATCCAGCCCCAGCATTTCTCATGATGTATTCTGCATATAAGTTATATAAGCAGGGTGACAATAGACAGCCTTGGCATACTCATTTTCCTATTTGGAACCAGTCTGTTCTTCCATGTCCAGTTCTAACTGTTGCTTCCTGACCTGCATATAGGTTTCTCAAGAGGCAGGTCAGGTGGTCTGGTATTCCCATCTCTTTCAGAATTTTCCACAGTTTATTGTGATCCACATGGTCATAGTCAATAAAGAAGAAATAGATGTTTTTCCAACATCCACTCAATTCTCAATGACAAGGAATCAAGGACTCCTCCATATACTCTCTCTGAATCATCTTGGAGAAACATTTCTCCAAACTGGGGCTGAATCTTTTCCAGTTCTAACTGATACTGGAGCAGTGTCTCCATGCTCAGTCCCACTACTGTAAAGCACTCCCTGCCTTGGAGTACTAACAGTTCAAATAATGAGATCTCTAATTAACTTCAAGAGGTTCCTTCCTATCCCTAAGCCTATTTTCTTCTGTTTAGGCCCTTCAAGAAATACACCACACCCTTTTCCTCTTAGTTCCTCTTGTTGCAGGAAATAAAATGGGGCACAAGAGGATAGTCACGTCCCAGGACTCAGACAATTTCCTGGCACAGCTGCCAAGTATTTGTTCCTGGCTTTACACTGGAAGGAGTTCAAGAGTGAGCCGTGGTAAAGTGAAAGAAGGCTTATTCAGGGAGATAAACATACTGCATAAACAGATACTGGGCCAACTCAAGAAGGCAAGAGGCCATGGGAAAAACACACTCCATAGGTAGAGTGGGGCCATCCCAGAAGATGAGAGGCCCCAAAACATAGGTTGGGTAATTTAATAGGCTAATGAGTAGGATGATTATTCCAACTATTTTGGGGAAAAGCCTGGGATTTTCAGGAGTTGGACCACTGTCCACTTTTTGATCTTTTCCAGTTGGCCTTAGAATGGTCATAGCTCTGGCAGGTGTGTCATTTAGCACGCTGATAAACTACAATGAATGCATAACGAGGTTCAAGGTCGAGTGGAAGTTGATTCATCCTAGCTGGTTCTAACTAGTAAATGTCGTGTCTTCGAGGGCTATATCATTCTTTTAAAGGTTGTGCCTCTGTCTCCTGCCTGTCTCATTCTGCTCTTCATACATTGCTAACATCCATCCCCACAAGAAACTTATTCTTCACTGTAACTGATTTATATAGTGCATTCTTTAATAATACAGTTGATGAAGCTAGCCAATACCTTTGGGCCTTCACTTGGAAAAAAAAGAATTCACCTTGACAGTACTGCCTCAATGTTACATACTTGGAGTATGTATATAAGCCCGTCTTATTTCTCACAAATTCTGAAGACTGATCTAGATGATATAAAGTTCCTTAAAGGTTCCATTTTGTTGCAATAAGTGGATGATTTGCTACTTCTCTGCCCTCCTTCTGATGCCTCCTCACAAAAAGACAACTTTTACCTGCTACAGCTTTTAGCTTAGAAGGGACAGAAGGTCACCAATGAAAAATTACAGTTCTCCCAAACACAAGTTCTACATCTAGGGCCTCTGATATCAGAACAAGGGCTGTATCTAGATAAACCTCATCGTATCCTAAAGTTTCCCCAGACCCCAAGCCAAACACTGTCTGTGAGGTTTTCTCAGGCTAGTTGGCTATTGACAAAACAGGATTTCAAATTTCTTTCTTCTGGCCAAACCTTTGTATGTTTTACACAACAGTAACAATTCTGACCCAACTTTATGGGAAAAATCAGACGACACATATTTTAAGACCAGGCAGGAGAGTTTGATAAACCCACCTGTCCATGAGCATTCTAATTATCAGATTCCTTTTTTCTCTTTTTGTGCATGAAAAGGATGGAATGCCCTTGAGATACTCACGCAAAACATGGGGATCACCACTGACCCATAGAATATAGTGAACAGTTGGACCCTGCGGCATGGGAATAACCCTTTTGCCTTAGAGCCATTACTATTTCTACTCTTTTGGTTGAGACCACCAGGAAAATTGTGGGAATCTCTTTAATTACTGTACCTCATGCAGTGGAAACTCTCCTGAATTCTCACTGTACTCAACATTTCTGCCAGCAGTCTCACCTCTTGTGAAGTCCTTTTGTTAATTGCTTCTCACATAACTTTTTACTTTTTAATAACCTTAATCCTGCTGTTCTTCTCCCCTATATCACCAAACACACACACACACACACACACACACAAAACACCCTCACAATGGCTCAAGGCTAACAGATCATCTCCTAACTCCTTGTAATGAACTACAGGAAATTCCTCTGGGTAACCATGACAACTTTTGGTCCATTGATGGTTGTTAATTATGCCGGCTATGCCGTTGCATATCTTTTGATATTGTTGAGGTAGCATTTTTATCTGTGCTCTTTCAGCCCAAAAGTCTAAATTATATGCTTTTACATGGGCTTATCCTTTAGCCAAGGACAAATCTGTCAACATTTATACTTATAGTAGACATATATTTGGAATGTTGTGGAAGCAAAGTAGCATCCTTACTCCTAGCAGAAATGAGATTTAAAGTGGTCACAATGGTCTCGAATTCCTGGGTGTAATACCTTTACTGGCTATTTTACCTTTTATTAATATTGAGTCATTCTAAACTTAACTCTCTGGAAGCTAAGAGAAATCATCTTGCTAATATCTCCACAAAGAATGCTGCCTTTAAAGGGAAAAATAACAGCTAAATCTATGTCATGGTCCAAGGGGATATTTCTCTAAATGATAATTTAGAGAAACTGGCTTAAGAAGCCCAATAATTGGTCTCAGAAAAGGAAAAAGAAGATTGGAAATTCAACAACTGTTGACTAGATAACAAGAGGAAGTTCCACTTAGGACTAATTAACAACTTAGAGTAACTGAGCAGGAGCCTGCCATGACCTCTGCCTCTTGTTTATAGAAAAATTTTAGCCTCCTAGGCCTCGCCCAAGTTCAAAAGAGCAAATTTAACCAGAGAAGTGAGAAAATACAGAAACAAAGGGAAACAGTTAAGACAAAATAATAATAGTTTAGTCATACAGCAAATTCAAGGACTTCAGTTCCTCTCAAAGGCTATATCTAATATTCTTAGCCATATCCTTGAGCTGTCTTGCAGGTATTGAAAGCCTCATCAGATAGAAGAAGTTAACTGCATGCTGACCACAAGCACACAGACCCCAGAACTGTTGGCACTAAGGTTGATAATACTGACTCTCAATTATATACCTCACCACCAACTAATCAGAATGCCCACAAGTTGATCAGGCACCCTACAACCCTCTCACTCACATGAGAAAGTGTCTTTAAAAACACTTCCATCAAATCCACCAGGGAGTTCTGGTCTTTTCAGCATTAGTTGCTTGGCCTTGCAATAAATGCTGTACTTCTCTTCACCACAGCTAGAGGTCAGCATATTGATTTTACTGTGAATGAACAAGCAGACCCAAGTTTATCTCAGTATCACCAGTCCTGGAGATGTTGGTCCGCTGACACAACGATAGCCTTAATGAGTCAATATTGGTGGGAAAGCATTAACAAGGTTGCAAAGAGTACTTACCTCACCTGTTCCACTTGTCCAAAGCACAACAGAAACAAGCCTGTTTGTACTGTTCCTTAACAATTTATTTATTTATTTATTTTTGTTCTTTAAAAATTTAAACTGGTCATTGGAATCTGGCCAATATATTTCATAAAATTTCATCTGTCTGATAAATATAAATATATTTTAATCATAATCTGTATGTTTTCACACTGAACTGAAGCCTCCCCTTGCAAAAGGCCTGTTCTATGGCCAAAGTCCTTCTGGAAAAGATAACCCATACCTAAAAAACTCTTCTAAACCTCAAAATGATCAAGAAATCCATTTTACTGGCCAGATACTTCAACAGCTGTGCTGGTTTTATAATACATCCACTGTGCTTACCACCCTCAATCCTCTGGTTTAGTCAAAATTACTAACAGGATTCTTAAAATTTAATTTGCAAAACTTGTACAGGCTCTCCAAATACATTGACAAATATCATTGCCATTAGTCCTTCTGTATCTTGGATCCACCTTTTCTTGGAACTTATAAGCTCTCACCTTTTGAGATAGTGACAGGATGCCCAATGCACTTGGGTCCTGCTTCTTTTGACTCAAAACTGATAAAAGTAGAGATATTCTATTACTACAAAGACCTAATTATTTCAATTAAAAGTAACCACATTTTGGTAGATCAATCGTTTCACAGTGCACTTTCAAGAGATGAAGACATCACAGCTTGCAACCTGGAGATTTCATCTACTGAAAAAGAGACCTCCAGAAGAGGTCTCCTCAACCTGGGTGGAAAGGCCTGCTTCAGGCACTGCTAACCAACACTTGTGCCACCAAACTCCAAGGAATAGACAGACTCTGGATTCACATAACATACCTGAAGAAAGCACCAAATCCTGACCAGACTGCACATCATCTGGTGACCTGAAAGTAAAAATTTCCAAGAATTTAAGCAGGAGACATTGGATGAGATGTTTTCCCAAGATATCCAGATTAGGTTTGTTGGGAGTTTGTCACATAAAGTTTTGTGACATAAAGCTTTGATGATGATATGAAGCTTCAGATGACCACCAATGTCCAGGATCTTGATAACATATGGACCTCAGATAAAAAGTGCCTGAGCATTCTCTCTCCTGCCCCTCATTACGCAAATGTGACTTCAACAGGGTTCCAATCTGCACCTTCCCTCCAATGTGAGATACTATGTTCACGCTACAATTATAGGAGGAAAGGTCCTTCCTGGCACTGATGGACAAAAAAGCCACTGAAATCAGAAAACCTAACTCTTGATCAGCAATGCTTCCAGAGAAAAATCCTGATAATAAGGGAGAAATTGAAAAAAAAAAAGTGATAAATAGAAACCTTAATTAAATAGAGTCAGCAGACCAGAGAGGAAGCTCACACACACTCTGGGAGAATAGCAGAGCCCAACAGGAATAAGAAATATTCCTCCTGTTCCTGTCCAGGACTCAGATATGAAAAGCCATGGGTTCCTTTTTTTACTATGACCTTTGCAATTTCCTTCTTTCTTCTATAAAAGCATTCTCCTTCCCTTGCTGTGTGGGTGGGGACTTGCATGTGGCTTGCCAAGATGGCAGCCCCCAGGTTGTAGTCCTCTGCTGATCATGAGTAAACCCATGCTTGCTGGAGAAATGTCTTGGTGTCTATTTATTTCAGCATCATTTAATAATCCATTTAAGTTATTATTAGGTGTTCATATCAATTTTATACATTATTGAATTTTCCTTCCAAGAAGAATAAATTAAGTATATTTCATAGTGAAATCATATTTTATGGTGAAAAGTATAAAGCAAAAAACACACCAGGGATGAAAAGGTAAGGGATTAAGAAATACAAACTACTATGTATAAAATAAATAAACAAAATGGATATACCATACAGCAGAAGGGGAAATGGCTATTATTTTATAATAATAAGTTTAAATAACCTATAAAGATATTGAATCACTATATTGCACACCTGAAACTAACATGATATTGTAAATCAGCTATACTTTTAAAAAACATATCAGGGAAGGGTAGTAGAAAAGGGAATAGCAAACATAGGATGTCAGCTTCACATAAAGTGCTTAGAAAGGCCCTTCCATGGCTTCCCTGGTGGCTTAGTGATAGATAAAGAATGCCAGTGCAGGAGACATGGGGAGATTCCTCATGCCTAGAGCAGCTAAGCCCATGCACCACAACTACTGAGTCAGTGCTCTAGAGCCCAGGAGCCACAACTACTGAAGCGCAAGCGCCCCAGAGCCAGTGCTCTGCAACAAGAGAAGCCTGTGCACTGCAGCTAGGGAGTAGCCCTTGCTCACTGCAGCTAGAAAAAACACTCACACAGCAACAAAGACCCAGCACAGCCAAAAACAAATAAATAAACAAGACTATTAAAAAAAAAAATAAAAGGCCTTTCTAAGAAAGTTATTGTGAATTAAAGGCCTAAAGGAATTGAAAGAGGGAATAATTTAGTTATCTGACGAATGAGCTTTCTGGATAAAGCTAACAGCGAGTTTAAAATTCCTTAGAAGGAAACGCAGCAGATGTGTTTGTGATGTTAGTACAGGAAGCTTTGACTTTTCAGGAAAGCCTGGTTTCATTTTGCTGTCTGACCTCATGTTCCACAAGACACATGAAAAGGATTTGAAGGGCATAAGATATAGTTAAATGAAGGCTGTTTAAACTGCATGAGAATTACCATGCAGAGGTATGTGCTGCACTGTATGTCACGGGTTTTTTGTAACATGAACAAATAAAGATAAAGGATGTAAGGATATACTGTGTACACTAGTTGCCTACCTAGGGTTTCATTAAGAAAGTACCACAGACTGGTTGGCTTAAAATAACAGAAATTCATTGCCTCAGGTTCCTGGAGGCTAGAAGTTCAAAATCAAGGTGTTAGCAGAGTCATCCTTCATCTGAAACCTATAGAGAAGAATCTTCATTTGTCTCTTCAATTTTTTTTTAGTGATCTGCTGACAAATTTTGGCATTCCTGAACTTGCAGTTACGGCAACTCAATCTCTGCCTCCATCATCACATGGTACTTCCCCTGTGGGTCTTTTTCTCCTCTTCTTACAAGGACACCGGTTATATTCGATTAAGGGCCACCCTGCCCAAATAGGACCACATCTCACCTAATTACATCGGGAATCACCCTATTTCCAAATAAAGTCACATTCTGAGCAACAGGGTGTGAAAATTTATTAACATATCTTTTAGGGGACACAATTCAACCCATTAAACTGGGCTTAACCATTAAGGCTCAAGGCAGATAGTGACAGCAAAGTTGTGAGTTTGGGGATATCCTGAGAAGTAAAGGGATCTTGCCAAGATAAACAGAGTTCTGGGGCTCCTTCTCCATCTACACAAGTAAAAGCATTGAAGGCAGGAGGACAGAAAGTTTTTCTTGACATGTTTGGTAAGCCTGACCCCTTCTAGATCACCTGACCACTCCTAGTCTTCATGATCTAGTTTGCAGGAACACTGTTTCTAATAAATATTTATCATATTTATCATTTTGATAATGTATATTTCCCAAGGTAGCTAGAAATGATATTTATAACAGTTTAAAGCGGCTATTTCTCAACACCATTCAAAGACATGACTTCCTCTTATTTTAAACATGTCTCTGAATCATACTGTTGAATAGGTTGCTTTTTGGATATTTTCCTGTATGTGCTGATTCCATGCATAGGATACAGATTCAACTGTTTTCTACTTCAGACCATGGCTCAACTTACATTAGTCTGTTCCTGACCTGACTTCCTGTTCTTCTTGTTTTTTTCTCCAAGTCTCTGTGTATACATATTTCTTAAATAATCAGTACAAACATAAAGCAGTCATTTGAGATAAACTTCTTAGCATTCAGCCATGAATCTTTGCTTTCCTATGTGACTTTTAATTCCTGTTTAAATTTTTCTTCTTTTCCTGAGAATGATGAAATATCATCAAAGAGAACTTCTTGAAGAGAGAGGACAATCTTGTTTAATGAAGGAAACAAGAACGGAACTCAGGAATTTCCAATCATCTATTTCTGTTATGAACAGTCATTTAGAGTTGGATGCTCGCCTGAGATCAATTAAAAACTTTCAAATGTGAATTTTTTAAAAGTTAAGCTTTTAGTAACCAAATGAATTAATGTAGTTTAGATAAATGGGAGAAGTATCAACAACCTCAGATATACAATGATATCACTCTAATGGCAGACAGTGAAGAGGAACTAAAGAGCCTCTTGATGAAGGTGAAAAAGCTGGCTTAAAATTCAACAATCAAAAAACTAGGATCATGGCATTCAGTCCCATCACTTCATGGCAAATAGATGGGGGGGAAAATGGAAACAGTGACAGACTATTTTCTTTCTTAAATCACTGCAGATGGTGACTGCAGCCATGAGATTAAAAGATGCTTGCTCCTTGGAAGAAAAGCTATGGCAAACCTAGACAGCATATTCAAAAGCATTGACGTACTTGCCAACAAATATCCATATAGTCAAAGCTATGTTTTTTCCAGTAGTCATGTATGGATGTGAGAGTTGGACCATAAAGAAGGCTGAGCACCAAAGAACTAATGCTTTCAAATCGTGGTGTGGGAGAAGACTCTTGAGAGTCCCTTGGACTGCAAGGAGATCCAACCAGTCCATCCTAAAGGAGATCAATTTTGAATATTCATTGGAAGGACTGATGTTGAAGCGCCCTGGCTGCGATGGATTGGGCAGAAGTGTAGCCATGAGGAGCTACCCCTCGCCAAGGTCAGGGGCGGCGACTGTGAGCATCAGGGTGCGGCAGAGCAGGAGTGGCCGAGACGAGCTACCCCATGCCGGAGTCCAGGGGCGGCAGCCCAGAGGAGCTACCGCACTTCCAAGGAGTGGCGACTGCGCGGGCTCAGGAGGGCCGAGCGGAGCTACTCGACGTTCAAGGTCAGGAGGGCGGCTGTGAGGAGATACCCCTCGTCCAAGGTAAGGAGCAGCGGCTGCACTTTCCTGCAGCAGCCGTGAAGAGATACCCCACATCCAAGGTAAGAGAAACCCAAGTAAGACGGTAGGTATTGCGAGAGGGCACCAGAGGGCAGACACACTAAAACCATAATCACAGAAAACTAGCCAGTCTGATCACATGGACCACAGTCTGTCTAACTCAGTGAAACTAGCCATGCCGTGTGGGGCCACCCAAGATGGTCGGGTCATGGTGGAGAGGTCTGACAGAATGTGGTCTGCTGGAGAAGGGAATGGCAAACCACTTCAGTATTCTTGCCTAGAGAACCGCATGAACAGTATGAAAAGGCAAAATGATAGGTTACTGAAAGAGGAACTCCCCAGGTCGGTAGGTGCCCAATATGCTACTGGAGATCAGTGGAGAAATAACTCCAGAAACAATGAAGGGATGGAGCCAAAGCAAAAACAATACCTAGTTGTGGATGTGACTGGTGATGGAAGCAAGGTCCAATGCTGTAAAGAGCAATATTGCATAGGAACCTGGAATGTTAGGTCCATGAATCAAGGCAAATTGGAAGTGGTCAAACAGGAGATGGCAAGAGTGAAGGTCGACGTTCTAGGAATCAGCGAACTAAAATGGACTGGAATGGGTGAATTTAACTCAGATGACCATTATATCTACTACTGTGGGCAGGAATCCCGTAGAAGAAATGGAGTAGCCATCATGGTGAACAAAAGAGTCTGAAATGAAGTACTTGGATGCAATCTCAAAAACAACAGAATGATCTCTGTTCATTTCCAAGGCAAACCATTCAATATCACGGTAATCCAAGCCTATGCCCCAATAGTAACACTGAAGAAGCTGAAGTTGAACACTTCTATCAAAACCTACAAGACCTTTTAGGACTACTACCCCCAAAAAATGTCCTTTTCATTATAGGGGACTGGAATGCAAAAAGTAGGAAGTCAAGAAACACCTGGAGTAACAGGCAAATTTGGCCTTGGAGTACAGAATGAAGCAGGGCAAAGGCTAATAGAGTTTTGCCAAGAGAACACACTGGTCATAGCAAACACCCTCTTCCAACAACACAAGAGAAGACTCTACACATGGACATCACCAGATGGTCAACACCGAAATCAGATTGATTATATACTTTTTTTTTCATTTATTTTTATTAGTTGGAGGCTAATTACTTTACAATATTGTAATGGTTTTTGTCATACATTGACATGACTCAGCCATGGATTTACATGTATTCCCCATCCCGATCCCCCCTCCCACCTCCTTCTCTACCCAATCCCTCTGCGTCTTCCCTGAGGTAAGCCAGAAAGATAAAGACCAATACAGATTGATTATATTCTTTGCAGTCAAAGATGGAGAAGCTCTATACAGTCAGCAAAAACAAGACCGGGAGCCGACTGTGGCTCAGATCATGAACTCCTACTGCCAAATTCAGACTTAAATTGAAGAAAGTAGGGAAAACCACTAGACCATTCAGGTATGACCTCAATCAAATTCTTTGTGACTATACAGTGGAAGTGAGAAATAGTTTTAAGGGACTACATCTGATAGACAGAGTGCCTGATGAACTATGGACGGAGGTTCGTGACATTGTACAGGAGACAGGGATCAAGACCATCGCCATGGAAAAGAAATGCAAAAAGGCAAAATGGTTGTCTGAGGAGGCATTACAAATAGCTGTGAAAAGAAGAGAAGTGAAAAGCAAAGGAGAAAAGGAAAGATATTCCCATTGAATGCAGAGTTCTGAAGAATAGCAAGGAGAGATAAGAAAGCCTTCCTCAGTGATCAATGCAAAGAAATAGAGGAAAGCAACAGAATGGGAAAGACTAGAGATCTCTTCAAGAAAATTAGAGATACCAAGGGAAAATTTCATGCAAAGATGGGTTCGATAAAGGACAGAAATGGTATGGACCTAACAGAAGCAGAAGATATTAAGAAGAGGTGGCAAGAATACACAGAAGAACTGTACAAAAAAGATCTTCACGATCCAAATAATCACAATGGTGTGAGCACTCACTTAGAGCCAGACACCCTGGAATGTGAAGTCACGTGGGCCTTAGGAAGCATCACTATGAACAAAGCTAGTGGAGGTGATGGAATTCCAGTTGAGCTATTTCAAATCTTAAAGGATGATGCTGTGAAAGTGCTGCACTCAATATGCCAGCAAATGTGGAAAACTCAGCAGTGGCCACAGGACTCAAAAGGTCAGTTTTCATTCCAATCCCAAAGAAAGGCAATCCCAAAGAACACTCTAACTACCGCACAATTTCACTCATCTCACACGCTAGTAAAGTAATGCTCAAAATTCTCCAAGCCAGGCTTTAGCAATACGTGAACCGTGAACTTCCAGATGTTCAAGCTGGTTTTAGAAAAGGCAGAGGAACCAGAGAACAAATTGCCAACATTTGCTGGATTATCAAAAAAGCAAGAGAGTTCCAGAAAAAGAAAAGAAAAAAAAAAAAGTATATTTCTGCTTTCTTGCCTATGCCAAAGCTTTTGACTGTGTGGATCACAATAAACTGTGGAAAATTCTGAAAGAGATGGGCATACCAGACCATCTGACCTGCCTCTTGAGAAACCTGTATGCAGGTCAGGAAGCAACAGTTAGAACTGGACATGGAACAACAGACTGGTTCCAAATAGGAAATGGAGTACATCAAGGCTCTATATTGCCACCCTGCTTATTTAACTTATATGCAGAGTACATCATGAGAAACGCTGGGCTAGATGAAGCACAAGCTGAAATCAAGATTCCCGGGAGAAATACCAATAATCTCAGATATGCAGATGATACCACCCTTATGGCAGAAAGTGAAGAGGAACTAAAAAGCCTCTTGATGAAAGTGAAAGAGGAGAGTGAAAAAATTGGCTTAAAGCTCAACATTCAGAAAACTAAGATCATGGTATCTGGTCCCATCACTTCATGGCAAATAGATGGGGAAACAGTGGAAACAGTGTCAGACTTCATTTTTTTGGGCTCCGAAATCACTGCAGATGGTGATTGCAGCCATGAAATTAAAAGATGCTTACTCCTTGGAAGGAAAGTTATGACCAACCTAGATAGCATATTAAAAAGCAGAGACTTTACTTTGCCAACAAAAGTCTATCTGGTCAAGGCTATGGTTTTTCCAGTGGTCATGTATGGATGTGAGACTTGGACTGTGAAGAAAGATGAGCGCCGAAGAATTGATGCTTTTGAACTGTGGTGTTGGAGAAGACTCTTGAGAGTCCCTTGGACTGCAAGGAGATCCAACCAGTCCATCCTAAAGGAGATCAGTCCTGGGTGCTCTTTGGAAGGACTGATGCTGAAGCTGAAACTCCAATACTTTGGCCACCCCATGTGAAGAGTTGACTCATTGGAAAAGACCTTGATGCTGGGAGGGATTGGGGGCAGGAGGAGAAGGAGACGACAGAGGTTGAGATGGCTGGATGGCATCACCGACTCGATGGACATGTGTTTGGGTAAACTCTGGAAGTTTGTGATGGACAGGGAGGCCTGGCCTGCTGTGATCGTGGGGTTGCAAAGAATTGGATACAACTGAGCAACTGAACTGAACTGAGTGAGATTAAATATTTAGTCACCTACTTCTCTCCTTTACTCTATCCCTGTCACAAGATGTGGAACAGATTCTTCCCTAGATCCTTCAGAGAACGCTTGGCCTAGCGGACATGTTGATTTTGGACTTCTGAACTATAAGATATTAAATTTCTGCCCAGTTTGTAACATTTTTGTTACAGAAGAACTAGATACATATTCATGTTTGTTAGAAGGCATGTTTATGTTTGTCATTCTGTTTTCCTCTTAGATAACCAGAGAACACATCTTGTTTTGTTTTGTTTTGTTTTTCCATTTATATTAGTTGGAGGCTAATTACTTTACAGTATTGTAGTGGGTTTTGCCATACATTGACATGAATCAGCCATGGATTTACATGTGTTCCCCATCCCAATCCCCCCTCCCACCTCCCTCCCCATCCCATACCTCTGGGTCTTCCCAGTGCACCAGCCCTGAGCACTTGTCTCATGCATCCAACCTGGGCTGGTGATCTGTTTCACCCTTGGTAATATACATGTTTTGATGCTGTTCTCTCGAAACATCCCACCCTCGCCTTTTCCCACAGAGTCCAAAAGTCTGTTCTGTACATCTGTGTCTCTTTTTCTGTTTTGCATATAGGGTTATCATTACCATCTTTCTAAATTCCATATATATGCATTAGTATACTGTATTGGTCTTTATCTTTCTGGCTTACTTCACTCTGTATAATGGGCTCCAGTTTCATCCATCTCATTAGAACTGATTCAAATGAATTCTTTTCAATGGCTGAGTAATATTTCATGGTATATATGTACCACAGCTTCCTTATCCATTCATCTGCTGATGGACATCTAGGTTGCTTCCATGTTGTTAATTTTAATTTTGAAAAATTTCCTTAGTCTGAAGCAACAATTATGCAAATAGGAAAAGTCTTAAACATATGGATATGTTGGCAGAAAATTATACAAACCACAATTCACAATAAATTCCAGAAATTGCAATATTCTCTATGTCTCATTTATTTGGGATTAATTCTTATAGCTTTCTGTTATCTCTGCATTTCACTATAACATCATAATCAGAAAATTCATCCTAAATTTCTACTAGTAAAAACTGGGTAGATTTTCTTCTTTGCAAAATTCAGGGAAATTGAATATTGACACTAGTGTTATTTGATCCATTGCTTTAACAAAGGAATATCCACATGGTGAAAATGTACAGCATCAAATATCATCCTTATTCATTTAGGTTGGTGCAAATGTAAATGTAATTGTGGTTTCGGATCACAAATTTTAAATCATTGTAACTAGGCTCAAACACACCTTTATTAATCAAAATATGAACCAGTACAATCAACACATTTTTGCCAATAAGGAATAAGTTTGTTTATTCCTGTAGTGTAAAAATCTGTGCATCAGGATTGGTCAAACTCCTGGAAAGCATTTTCTGCCTCCTGCTGGTTGTAGAAGCGTTTTCCCTGCAAAAAGTTTTTGAGATGCTTGAAGTGATAGTTGGTTGACGAGAGGTCAGGTGAATATGATGGATGAGGCAAAACATCACAGTACAAGTCACTGAACTTCTGAAGCATTGGTTGTGAACATGTGGTCAGGTGTTGTCGTGGAGAAGAATTGGGCTCTTTCTGTTGACCAATGCCAGCTGCATGCATTGCAGTGTTTGGTGCAACTCATCTATTTCCTGGAATGATTGATGCTGAAGCTCCAATACTTTAGCTACCTGATGCAAAGAGCCAACTCATTAGAAAAGACCCTGATTCCAGGAAAGATTGAAGGCAAGAGGAGAAGGGGACGACAGAGGATGAGATGGTTGGATGGCATCACTAACTCTATGGACATGAGTTTCAGCAAGGTTCAGGAGATGGTGAAGGACAGGGAAACCTTGCATGCTGCAGTCCATGAAGTCTCAAAGAGTCAAACATGACTGAGTGACTGAACAACAAAGCAATTTTCTGAGCATATTTCTCAGATGTGATGGTTTCACTGGGATTCAGAAAGCTGTAGCGGATCAGACCGACACTAGACCACCAAACAGTGACCATGGCCTTTTCTTGGTGCAAATTTGGCTTTGGGAAGTGCTTTGGACTTCTTCTCTGTCCAAGTACTGAGCTGGTCATTGCCAGTTGTCATATAAAATCCATTTTCCATTGCACATCATAATCCAATTGAGAAATGGTTTGCTGTTATTGCATGGAATAAGAGAAAATGACACTTCAAAACATTGATTTTTTTGTTTTTTGGTTAGCTCATGAGGCACCCACTTATTGACTTTTTGCACCTTTCCAATTTGCTTCAAATGCCAAATGACTGTAGAATGGTTGACGTTGAGTTCTTCGGCAACTTCTTGTGTAGTTGTAAGAAGACCAGCTTTGATTATGGCTCTCACTTGGTTGTTGTCAGCCTCTGATGACTGGGCAATACACTCCTCATCTTCCATGCTCTCATCTCCTTTGCAAAACTTCTTTTTTGTGTGTGTGTGATAAACTTTTCTATTTATTTATTTTTGTTTTCTTTTTTTTTTTATTTTTTACTTTTATTAGTTGGAGGCTAATTACTTTACAATATTATAGTGGTTTTTGCCATACATTGACATGAATCAGCCATGGATTTACATGTGTTCTCCATCCTGATCCCCCCTCCCACTTCCCTCCCCTACCCATCCCTCTGGGTCTTCCCAGTGCTGTATAGAATAGACTTTTGGACTCTGTGGGAGCAGGCGAGGGTGGAATGTTCTGAGAGAATAGCAAAACTTCTTAAACCACCACTGCTCTGTACATTCGTTAGCAGTTACTGGGCCAAATGCGTTGTTGATGTTGCGAGTTGTCTCCTCTGCTTTACCACCCATTTCAAATTTGAATAAGAAAATCAATCGAATTTGCTTTTTGTCTAAAATCTTTTCTGTAGTCTAAAATAAATATAAAATAGACAGCAAGTAATGTCATTAGCAAAAAACCATAAAGCAAGAAATGCACATTAAAATGATACCTAACATAACCACATTTATTTAAGAATATATTCCAATATCAAATGGTAAAGTTCAACAGTGCAAACCCACAATTATTTTTGCACCAACTTAATGCTTTTTGGCTGTATGAGACTGTCATCTCTTTTTGTTCTCCTCACAGTACTCATACTTTGATTCCTTTTGTCTGTGTCAGTTTCCTTACATTATGTTGGTACATAGTTAATGGCTTTCTATACAATTTTGTGGATTGATGTTCAAGGGACAATTTTAAACCTTGGTGTCTTACTGGTGTCCAAGGCATATTCCGGCTGTGTGCAGATACTTTTGTGTCTGATTGACCTCATTTGAAACTTCATCTCAAAACAAAAAATAACTCAGGAGAGAAAAATTGTACATGACTACGGTTATTTTAAATTTATAGTTTTAGAAGCAGGGCTATGTTCTACCACAAGGGTTGGAGGCACAAAATGTGCCTGATGTGAGCTCTGGGAGATAGTGGAGGACAGAGGAGCCTGGGTGCTGCAATGCATGGGATTGCAAAGAGTAGGACATGACGTAGTAATTGAACACCAAAATGATCATTTGTTTAGCACCTAGAGAAACAAAAGATTTTTCTTTGAGAGTTATTGTATCACTAACATTGTTTAGTATAGTGATATAATGTGATGAAAATCAGATTTACTTTCTTTCAGTTTTATTACTATTTTAAAATTCTTTGCAGATGATTCGCCTGCTTATGCTTACACTGAGCCAGGCTATGTCTGCCTCCCAACCCTTGCTACTCACTGTCTTTGAGAGATTTTGAGACTAGAATTGCTTTGGTGTCAGAAGAGTTGTACACAGAAAAACATGCCTTTCCCTCTACTCTGAATGACTGCATCTTATTCTGCTGATGCCTTCATGAAGCAATGTCCTGCAGCCTGTACAGGGATCAAGTGTTCAATAGGGGATTTAGTGATGATGGTGAAAAGGAATTGTCGATTGGATTCCAAGCCAACTTTTGATTCTGTCCCTAGAATCCTGAATGTTGTGAAGTATCATAGGGACTACCTCCTTCTGGATTTTCTTTTTCCTCTTAGGTCAGGGTCTTCACAACTTTCTGGATCAATCCAGTGTTCTAGGAAGGATTGGACAAAGACAGAGCTCATCTCTGTTATCAGATGGAATTGTGATCATATTGGGCTTAGTTAAAATGAGTTTCCTAAATTTGAATCATTGGAATATTGAAGAATATAATTAATCAAAACATCCCAAATGAAAACAAGAAATCTTGTAAGCAGTTGAATTTAGGAAAATAAGTCACTAATCTATATGCAACTAAAGCTGAAGTGGTCCAGGGCCATAGAGGGACTTGGAGTTTGGATCGAAATCAGCATAACCCTCAGTGGTGACACTTCCCTCTGGAAATGATGACTATTGGTAATTCCAGCTTGGCTTATTCTCTTCATATGTGTTCTTTGCCCTCTCTATTTCATTTCCTTGTATTGTGAGATAAACTGCCTGCTGTTGAAATTACAAGGTCCTTTAAGGTCAGAGAAGGACTGTGATGCATGTATCCTATCTCCTCTCCCTGCCTACCTCCAACCTAGTTCCGTGCTACTCTCACCACCCCCCTACAAAGTCTTTCAGTACAAGTTTGTAAAAAAGAGAATTTGAATTTTTATTTGTGTCCCTTGATGATTTCACTTTTACTTATATCAATTGTTTATCTTCCCCTTTCTGTTTCATCTGATATTTGTTGCGAATTTACTATATGGCTATGTACATTGCTTGTTATCTACCTTTCATCATAGTTCAGTCGCTCAGTCATGTCCGACTCTTTGCAGTTCCATAGACTTCAGCATGCAAGGCTTCCCTGTCCATCACCAACTCCTGGAGCCTAATCAAACTCACGTCCATTGAGTTGGTGATGTTATCCAACAATCTCATCCTCTGTCGTCCCCTTCTCCTCCTGCCTTCAATCTTTCCCAGCATCAGGGTCTTTTCCAGTGAGTCAGTTCTTCGCATCAGGTGGCCAAAGTATTGGAGTTTCATCTTCAGCATTAGTCTTTCCAAAGAATTTTCAGGACTTATTTCCTTTAGGATTGACTGGTTTGATCTCCCTGCAGTTCAAGCGAGTCTCAAGAGTCTTCTCCAACACCACAGTTCAAAAGCATCAATTCTTGGCTCTCAGCTTTCTTTATAGTCCAACTCTCCATTCATCACACTTCAACACCAACATCTCACTAATTGTACCTCTTACAGTACATTCCTTTCTCAGTGATCTTTTCCTATTGAGTCTAAATTATTAAAAAGATTTCTCTAATGCCTTTCTTCTTATGAATCTGAACTCACACATGTCACTGACTGTAGTATTTGCAGTGTATCTGACTTGCTTTTGCTTTGGGTCTGTCTCTTACCCTAGCTGACATATTTCTTCATCACTGGGAGTTGGAACTTCCTTTTACAGTCCATGGAATTCTCTAGGCCAGAATACTGGAGTTGGTAGCCTTTCCCTTCTCCAAGGGATCTTCCCAACCCAGAGATTGAACCCAGGTCTCCTGCATAGCAGGTGGATTCTTTATCAGCTGAACCACAAGGGAAGCCCAAGAATACTGGAGTGGGTAGCCTATCCCTTCTCCAGGGGATCTTCCCGACGCAGGAATCAAAGCGGGGTCTCTTGCATTGCAGAGGGATTCTTTACTAACTGAGTTGTCAGGGAAGCCCACCCTTTATTCCCGACCCACTATCTTAGAAACACTTAAGTCAGATAAAAGTTGGACAGTAGACCCATTGGAGGAGATAATAGCTATAAACTTCATCTATTTGAAAGAAACCTTGCTGATTATCCAGCCCACCTGTTCTTAACCTTTTCTGTGCCTTTTGACCAAGACTGATGAATTCTGTTCTTCTGAAAAATAGTTTTTTAATGTAGAGTGAATTTAAAAAATATTATAAAGGAACCAATTATTAATATATTGAAACACCTCAAAATATTTATAAAACTCTCCAAATTGCTTTACAACCCATTTTGAACTCGAATAAGAAAATTGCTAGAATTTGTTTTATGTCTAATGTAATTTCCATAGTCTAAAATAAATATAAAATACACAGAAAGTAATGTCATTGGAAAAATAACAGAAAGTGAGAAATGTGCTTTAAAATAATGTGCAATGTAACCACATTTATTTAAGAATGTATTCCTGTATCTAAAAACAGTAAAGTTGAGCAATACAAAACCACCTTTATTAATAGCTTCTCTTTCTTTACTGATTTCATTTATTTTGTCTCTCTTTTTCTTCCTTGATGTGTTTCACTAGAGGTTTATCAATTTTATCCCATCAAAAAGAGAACTAGCTTAGTTTCATTGATCTTTGCACTTGTTTTTCAGTATCTATTTCAATTATTTCTTCTCCAAGCTTATTATTTTTCTTCTATGAATTTCAAGTTTAGATGGCACTTTTTGTTCTCATTCCTCTAGGGATAAGGTTAGTTTGTTTATTTGAGACCTTTTTGTTTGCTTTCTTTAGGTAGACCTATATTACTATACACCTCCCTGTTAGAGCTTCTTTTGTTCTGCCTCATAGGTTTTGGAGCATTGTGTTTTCATGACGTTTTTTTTTAGATTTTATATTTGATTTCTTCAAGGAACCATTTGTTGTTTAGTAGCATGTTGTTTAGATCACAAGTTTATGGTTTTTCTAGTTTCCTTTGGTTATATTCTTGTTTATTCTTATTTTATTCTTGTTGTTGTCAGACAAGATAGTTGATATAATTTTAGTTTTAATTTTAATTTTAGTTTTCTTAAATATACTAAGACTTGTTTTGTGGAGTTGCATATGATTAATGTTGAGAATGTTCCTTGGGCACTTGAAAAGAATATGTATTGTGTTTTATTTGAATGAAATATTTTTTTCTGTATCTAATAAGTCAACCTGATCAAATGCATTGTTTAAGGCCTGTATTTCTTTATTAATTTTCTGCCTGGATCATCTGTCCATCGATGTAAGTGAGCTTTTAAATTCCTGTACTTTTATTGTATTACTGTTCATTTCTCCATTTATACCTGTTAATTTTTGCTTTATGTGCTTAGGGGGAACCTGTATTGGGTGAATTGATAGTTTGAAAATAAGAGCTGGATCCATAAGAAATCAATTGACATTCAAATTTCAATTTTATGTACTTTTTTTTGGTAGAGAAGTCATTATGCAACACATATATCTGATAAAGTGCCTACATGCAGAATATGGAAAGAACTATAAAATCATCACGAAATGAATATGGATGAAAGACTTGAGCAGGCAGTTTATAAAACTGAATATTCAAATAGTCACAACAAGTAAAGGAAGTCCAGTTTCAGTAGTAATCAGGGAAATGCAAACTATAGTGAGTTACCAGTACTACATAGTTCAGAGTGGCTAAAATTTAAAAGAGTGATAATAGTATTAATAAACATGAGAAGCAATTGAAACACTCATATATTGCTAATAATGTTATAAATTTGTACAGCTACTTTAAAAATTGGCTGGTATTCTCTCCTAAAGTTGAAGAGATATCTAGATATGTAGATAAACTATGACCCAAAAATTATTCTCCGGGTATATACCCAATGGAAATGTGTGAGTAAATGCAACAAAAGACATGTGCAAGAATTCTTAGAACAGCATTATTTAAATAAACACAAGCTGAAGAAAATTCAAATGTTTGTGGTAGTATAATGGATAAATGAATTGTGATATATAATGGAATATTATGCAGTGATGAAAAACCCAACTGTAGCTCCATTTAGTAACAGACAAATTTCCCAAACACTGTTGAGTGAATGGAAGTGAGACACAAAGCAATTACACTGAATCATTCAATTTGCCTGTTCAAAAACAGAACTCATCTATGGTGTTAAACCTCTGGATTAGAGAGGGTATAGTTATTAGAAGAGGACATGTTGTGAGGGAGATGGTTCTAGGAGGTTGGTGATGTTCTGTAACTTTTCCTTCATAGTGTTTAAACTGATGTGTTTGTTATGGAATAATTCCATGAGCTGTACACATGTAATCTGTGTTGTTTTTTGTTTGTTTTGGTAGTATAACTCTTGTATTTCAGTTAAAAATAGGTTTAAAAAAATCACATCTTTTATAACACCCTGACTCTCCAAGAGTTATTTCTCTTTCATCTATGAGTAGGTGTGACATAATGAATAAAGGACACCCCCCCAAAAAAAAGATATCCATTTTTAATCCCCAGAACCTGAAAATATATTACTTTGCATGGCAAAAAGAATTTTTCGGATGTGACTAAGATATTGAGATTGGGAGGTTATTATGGGTTATCTGGTTGTGACGAATGTAATCAGAAGGTCCTTCTGAGAGGGAGGTGTGGGGGTCAGAGGTAGAGTGATGTTGCCTGGGGACAACTTGACTGGTCACTGACAGCTTTGAAGATGGAAGGAGATTGTGAGCCAAGGAAGGAGGGCAGCCTCTAGAAGCTGGAAAAGGCAAGAAAACAGACTTTCCTTTAGAGCCTCCAAAAGGAATGAAGCTTTGCCAATAATTTGTGTTTAGTCTCATAAGACCCAATTTGGACATATCACCTCTGAAACTATAAAAGAATTAACCTGTTGTTTTAAGTCACCAAATCTGTGGTAATTTGTTACAGTAGCAATAGGAAACTAATAGTGGATAGTTCATGTGCAGTGTACTCTGACTTTGTACCTATCAGAGTACACTCTCCATAATAGTTGCTCTGTAAATTGTACTGAATGTATGATCAAGCTTCAAAAGTGTCATTCCTCATACGGTAAGGGGATTTTTGAAATAAATAAGGATGTTGAGAATTCAAGACCAGTATGCCGTCATGTGACCAGGCAGCTTCTACTAGTCTCTTTCCCTCTAATCTTCAAACTTCCTTAAACTTGAAAGGCTTAGAGTCTGGAGGTGAAGGAAAAGAGCACAGGGTTTGTAGTTATCAGGCACAACAAAATTGGAGAGGAGGATGCAGATGAAGATGGCATGATTAGGACTTTTCCTTAGTCTGTGAAAGGCATTTGTTGTCAAGAGGGAGATTAGAATATTTTACAAAAGAAATGTATAAAGAAATAAGATGGAGATAATAATGCTCTTGACATCCCAAATGGATTTTGTTGTAGGTCAACCACTCAGTTGTGTCCGACTCTTTGCAATTCCATGGACTGCAGCACACCAGACTTCCCCGTCCTTCACCATCTCCCAGAGCTTGCTCAAACTCATGTCTATTTGATGCCATACAATCATCTAGTCCTCTGTTGTCCCCTTCTCCTACTGCTGACAATCTTTCCCAGCATCATAGTCTTTTCTAATGAGTCCAGTCTTCGCATCAGGTAGCCAAAGAATTGGAGCTTCCAATGAATCATCAGTCCTTCCAATGAATATTGAGGATTGTTTTCCTTAAGGATTGACTGGTTTAATCTCCTTGAAGTCCAAAGGACTCTGAAGAGTCTTCTCCAACACCACAGTTCAAAACCATCAATTCTTCGGCACTCAGCCTTCTTTATGGTCCCCCTCTCACATCCATACATGACTATTAGAAAAACCATAGTTTTGACTATAGGACCTTTGGTGGTAAAGAAGTGTCTCTGTTTTTTAATATGCTGCTTAGGTTTGTCATAACTTTGCTTCCAAGGAGCAAGTGTCTTTCAATTTCATGGTTGCAGTCACCATCCACAGTGATTTTGGAGCCCAAGAAAATAAAATCTGTCACTGTTTCCATTGTTTCCTCATCGATTTGCCATGAAGTGATGGAACTGAATGCCATGATCTTCATTTTTTGAATGTTGAGTTTTAAGCCAGCTTTTTCGTTCCTCTTTCACCTTCATCAAGAGGCTCTTTAGTTCCTCTTCACTTTCTGCCGTAAGGATGATGTCATCTGGTTTTCTGACATTATTGATATTTCTCTCAGCAATCTTGATTCTAGCTTGTGCTTCATCCAGCCTAACATTTTGCATGATGAGAGTCCCTTGGACTGTAAGGAGATTCAACCAGTCCATCCTGAAGGATATCAGTCCTGGGTGTTCATTGGAAGGACTAATGTTGAAGCTGAAACTCCAATACTTTGGCCACCTGATGTGAAGAACTGACTCATTGGAAAAGACCCTGTTGCTGGGAAAGATTGAAGGCAAGAAGAGAAGGGGACGACAGAGGATGAGATGGTTGGATGGCATCACCGACTCAAAGGACATGAGTTTGAGTGGACTTCAGGAGTTATGATGGACAGGCAGGCCTGGCATGCTGCAGTCCATGGGGTTGCAAAGAGTTGGACACGACTAAGCGACTGAACTGAACTGAACTGAACCCTGCATGTAAGTTAAATAAGCAGGGTGACAGTATATAGCTTTGATGTACTCCTTCCCAATTTTGAACCAGTCCATTGTTCAATGTCCCGTTCTAACTGTTGCATCTTGACCTGAACACAGGTTTCTCAGGAGGCAGGTAAGGTGGACTGGTATTCTCATCTCTTGAATAATTTTTCACAGTTTGTTGTGATCCACTTCACTTTCACTTTTCACTTTCATGTCTGGAGAAGGAAATGGCAAACCACTCCAGTGTTCTTGCCTGGAGAATCCCAGGGATGGGGGAGCCTGGTGGGCTGTCATCTATGGGGTCTCACAGAGTCAGACACAACTGAAGTGACTTAGCAGCGGCAGCAACACAGAGTTAAAGGCTTTAGCATAGTCAATGAAGCAGAAGTAGATGTTTTTCTAGAATTCCCTTGCTTTTTCTGTGATCCAGCGGATGTTGGCAATTTGATTTTTGGTTCCTCTGCATTTTCTAAATCCATCTTGAACATCTGGAAGTCATCGGTTCACGTACTGTTGAAACCTAGCTGGGACAATTCTGAGCATTTCTTTGCTAGTGAGGGAGATGAATCCTACTGTGCAGTAGTTTGAGCATTCTTTGGCATTGCCTTTCTTTGGGATTGGAATGAAAACTAACCTTCTCCAGCCCTGTGGCCACTGCTGAGTTTTTCACATTTGCTGGCACATTGAGTGCAACACTTTAACAGCATCATCTTTGATGGTTTGATATTTCAAATATCAGCTCAGCTGAAATTCTATCACCTCCACTAGCTTTGTTCTAAGGTCTACTTGACTTAGCACTCCAGGATATCTGGTTCTAGGTGTGTGATCACACCATCGTGGTTATCTGGGTCATTAAGATCTTTTATGTCTAGTACTTCTGTGTATTCTTGCCACCTCTTCTTAATATCTTCTGCTTCTGTTAGGTCCCTACCATTTCTGTCCTTTATTGTGCTCATCTTTGCATGAAATGTTCCCTTTGTATCTCTAATTTTCTTAGAGATCTCTAGTCTTTCCCATTCTATTGTTTTCCTCTATTTCTTTGCACTGATCACTTAGGAAGGCTTTCTCATCTCTCCTTGCTATTCTTTGGAACTCTGCCTTCAGAGGGATGTAGCTTTCTTTTTCTCCTTTGCCTTTAGCTGCTCTTCTTTTCTCATCTATTTGTAAGGCCTCCTCAGACAACCGTTTTGCCTTTTTGCATTTCTTTTTCTTGGGGATGGTTTTGATCACTGCCTCCTCTACAGTGTTACAAACCTCCATCCATAGTTCTTCAGAAACTCTATCTATCAGATCTAATCCCTTGAATCTATTTGTCACTTCCACTGTATAATTGTAAGGGATTTGATTTAGGTCATACCTGAATTGCTTAGTGGTTTTCCCTACTTTCTTCAATGTAAGTCTAGTTATAATTACTAAGATCTGTTCCCAACCATAGAACACTTCTGACACTAAAAATGTGGGTTTTCCCTACCAAACAGTTCTCTAACTCTGTGCAGATACCAGCTGGGTGTTCTACAATTCAATTCAGTTCTGACACTAACTACTTGGAGTTAGTGCAGACCTCCCTTGTTAAGGGCTCAGCCCCACAAGACTGCCCTCCCACTTCAGATAGCAATTGCAAATATTGGGCCCCTAGTTACCCACAATTTATCTGACTTGTCTCAAAATTTGGGATTCCCATGACCCTCTCTTCTAGTTTGATAATTTACTATGACTAAACATGGAAATCAGGATCTTTTCTTATTTACTAGTTAAATATATAGAGATATATATATTTATATGTCCTTATAAAGGATGTTAGAAAATACATAAATGAAGAACCTGATTAAGAGGCACATAAGATGAGGGGCAGAAGTGTCCTGAATAGAAGGGTTTCTGTGACCATGGAGGTTGAGTTATACCACCTTTCTGCATGTGGGGTGTTCACCACCCTAGAAGCTCTCCAAACCCTTTCCTTCATGGTTTTACAGAGATCCCATGACATAAGCATGATTAAATCACTGGCAACTCCGGACTAACTCAGTCTCTATCCCATTTCCCTCCTGGAGGTGTGAGGGGATTTGGAGCTGAAAGTTCCAACCCTCTAATCACATGGTTTCTTTGGCAAGCAACCTCCATCCTGAAACTGTCTAGGGGGCTCATGCAGAGTCACCTCATTAACATAAACTCAAGTATTCTTGACAGGGACTTTTTAGGAGTAACAAAAGAGGCTCCTCTCATCCCTGTAACTCATGAAGTTCCAAGAATTCTAGGAGCTCTGCTCCAGGAACCTGGACAAAGACTGCATATATCTTTATTATTATATCACATTATTGTACTAGTTAATAATGAGAAGTAATTGAAAACATTTCCTGGAAGCAGCCCCTTCCTTTTCCAGAAGAGACTCATCTGTGTTGCCAGTTTATTTCTCCTCTTGCCCCTCTTCCTCATTTTTCTTCATCTATGTGTAACCTGTTCATTGAATGAGCTGGACTCAGTGGTGTATAACTGGAATATTCCTTTAATTATCTCCACCCTTACTTGCCACCACATTATTTTTGTTCTCCCTGCCCTCATTCCTGGTAATATTCTTGGGAAAGTGACTTTTCTAGTCACTATTAGAATAGTCTTAGGCATTGAAAGGTTTGGTCCTATCTACTATCAAAACTTCCATCTTTCATTAAATCCTAAGCTGGCTCTTTGACTACCTTTCACCACCTCCATCATGTTCAGGCCTGATTTACAATTTCATAGGACAGGAGGGAGTAAGTATGTCACGGCCTGTTTTCTTTTTCTCACTTCTTCACTTCATTTCCTCCTCCTACTCTCATTATTTGGTTCGAGGGCTGAAAGCTGAAGGGTAGCTGTGGTGCTATTTGTGATTTGTCTTTTAGTTGTTGAATATACAATAGCTGCTTCTTGCGGTTGTGCTTTTGTGGAGTCTTCAGAATGCCCCCATACACTTAATGACCTGACAGTGTACTGTTTGCTGACCCTTTTTGCTGACATCCCAGGGGAGGCTCTTTGACTTTCCCCTCATTCCTGCTTCTGGCAGTATATTTCCAGTTGTCTCTGCTGAAGTGGGTGGTGGGAGGGTTGGGGTGCGGGCGGGGTGAGCTGTGGGAGGGATGAGTGGTGAGAGGTGTGAGGAAACTCTTCGGCAGAGGATCCAATCTGTATCGCATGGACCTTGGAGAAATTCAGCATCTTGTTCAGGAGTAGAGGACCCTAGTGATCATAAGTAGATAGCTCCAGCCTCCATGTTAACTACCATTATTGCTGTTTCCTGGAGTTTGCTCAAACTCAGTGATGCTATCTAATCATTTCATCCTGTGCTACCTTCTTCTCTTTTTGCCTTCAATCTTGATATCTCCTCCAAATTAAAAGACATATAAGTCTGTCTTAAATCCCTATGGATTTAGGGATGACAGAAATATTTAGTCTATAATAGTCTGTAATACACTTCATTCACTTAGAGACCTAGATGAAAATCTTCTTGGTGCAAATTTCCACCTTTTTTAAAGCATGTGCTGGTGCTCAGTCATGCTCAACTCTGCACCCTTATGGACTGTGGCCCACCAGGTTCCCCTGTCTATGGAATTTTCCAGGCAAGAATACTGGAGTGCGTTGTCATTTCCTTCTCCAGGGGATCTTCCTAGCCCAGGGATTGAACTTCACCATCTCTTTTATCTCCTGCATCGGCAAGTGAGTTCTTCAACATTGGTGCCACCTGAGAAGCAACTCACATCTCATTTGTGTTATTTATCTTGTCCTAGAATCCATCGCTCTCCTAGCCCCATTCCTGCAGGACCTGTCCTCTCTTGCTTAAATTACTCTGGAAATTCCCTACGTCTATTGATGTGGTGATCCCCAGTTCCTTTGTTTCCATGACCCACATTTTCAGTGACACTAAGAGACTCTTTCTACTGATTATGGGAACCTTACCTCCAGTGACCTTACAACTCTGGCCATCTCCAATCCCTATGACGTACACAGGGCCCAGCATCTCTGACTTTTGATGACTATAAGATTCACATCCCTATGAACTCTATCACCCTACTCCAGTGTTCCTAAGATCTCCCTCACTGACCTCAACCCATTGACACTTTGATCCTGACCCCACCTTGATGCCACTTTACTCTCCACTACTATCATAGAAAACCACATTCATATGTTTCCATCTACCCTCATCCCCAGCTTATGTCTAGCCATTTTGTAGGGAACTCTTGACACCATCTCTGAATTGCATTTAGTAATCACTCTCCTCAAATGCCTGAGGAATTGATAAAAAATTATTTGTTTATACACAAGACTTTTGCCTGAAAATCAGAGTTAATATATAATGCTTCTTAGTTAAATGTTTTAATGGACTTACTGAACAAATATGAAAAGCATTGAAAAAATGTTAACAGTGCACAGTTATCAAGGATGCAGTGTTGTCAGAGACAGGGGCTATACTGAGCATGGGTTCTGTTTTTATCACTATTTCAATTTCATGCTAGCCAGGCTCCTCTGCCCATGGGATTCTCCAGGCAAGAATACTGGAGTGGGTTGCTATTTCCTTCTCCAGGGAATCTTCCCGACCCTGGAATCAAACCCGGGTCTCCTGCATTGCAGGCAGACTCTTTACCAACTGAGCTATGAGGGAAGCCCTGACCTGGTCCACAGCCTTGATTAAAATGGCCCTTTTTCCCTGGTCATGAATCTTGTTCCATAAACGGGTCCTTCTCAGACTTGGGCAGAGCTCTAGGCTTTGAATAGCTAAACTCCTGTGAGTTTTTTCTTTACCTTTTTTAAAAAACATGCACAGGCAAGTGCCAAAGTGCCCAGGAAGAAGAGAAAAATGGTTAAATTACAAAAAGCTATTTAACTTCTATTTTTCATATTTGTTTAATATTGCTTCCTGAATTGATGCAAGCTCTATCCTGGTCAAGTTTCTGATTTTTTTTTTATTCCTATAATAGAATAGCTCTAAATGGCATTATATTTGAGAATTGGAAATCTTGAATTTCCTATGAATGTTTTTGCATTCAAACATTAATAACTCTTCCTCACAATTTCAGAGAGTGAAAAAAATACACTTAGAAATGAAAAGAATTTGTAACTTCCAGTCAATAACTGTATATTGATAAAAATATTCATATAGTTATTCTATAGATTTTGTAGCAGTCTGCAATGATTTTAATTTCCCTCTATGAAAATGACTTTCTTGAAGCTTTATATAACATTACATATTTAAAAATAAAAACATTCAGAATAATAATGTAAAATATCCAGTTGGTATATTAAATGGACTTTATTCGATTTTATCATGTACTCATATATATCAGTTATCTGTTTTTAAAGGAGGAATTGAGGCAAAGAAAAATAAGGTTCTTACTCAAGAAATCTTCAACTCTTGCTATGATTGATTTAGTTTTAGAGGTTTCATTTGAAAAAAAGTTGATACAAGGAAGGTTTTCATTCTGAGTGGGTGGTATTTTAGGCTTGTTCTGGTAATGTGCCTTCTTTGTTTAGATACTGGAACTCTTATCTGGCCATTGAGTATTAATTTTTTTTCAAGTCATCAAGCACATCCTGCTTTGTGATTTTCTTCCAGGCATCAGGAATTTCACCTTTATTGATAAACTTTTTGTGATATTTTTCTTCTAGCTTTGATCTGAAGTGACAGACAAACCATTTCCAGTATGGCTGGGTAGATGTGTCTGGGGTGATGCTCCATGTGGCATATTCCCCTCCTGCTTCTCGATAGGTCTTATATGGGATTTTCCTGCCATCATTCAAAATAAAATTACAATCACTTGCTACTGAACTAGTACAGAAATCAATGGTAAAATGGTCTGTTTGATACCACACCCATCCACCAAGAGCCTGTGGACGGTGGAAGGGAACACTGTGGTCTCCTTCATGGGTAGGGATTGTGTTTGTACAAATTGCTTTACAGAAGGGACACTGTTTCCAGCAGCCACAGAGATGTTCAGAGAGCATTTTCTGGATTTCAGGAATCATTTCTTCAACAAGTCTAGACATACAGTTCTGTTCTACCATCTTCATTTCAGGATCCAAAGCTTCACTCATGGCCTCTTTGATAAACTCAATATCTTTTATCTCCTGGTGTTCAATGCTTATCAAGTCTTTTCGTGGAAAGATCAAGGTACTCCCCAGGTGATCACAGAACAAATCTAACCACCCAGACACTGTGCTGCTTGTATCTTTATCTGTTGCTGTAGATGCATGTATAGCTGAGAGGATGGCATTCTTGATGTCATCTAAACTCATTTGTAGAAAAGTCTTTGTTTTTTCACTTCCTGTGTCAGAAAAATATCTTTTAACATGGTTTTCAATGTAATTCTTAAAAAATGATTCTGGCTGATGAAGGTACTGCCAATAGTTATCAAAATTTTCCTCTTCTGCCAGAGAGATGAGAATGTGTTTCTCCAGGTTAGCTCTGTTTTCATTGAATGCCCGGCAGGTGGTTTGAATGTCCCCAGCAATTTTGAGGGCCATGTTTTTCCTTATGGTGCTGGAGACAGCAGGTGTGAGTTTCTTCCAGAGAAAATCAACAAATGTTTTAACTGAAGTTGCTCCTTGACAAGAGATCTTAAAGCTCATGAAAAAATCATCTTTCTTGCTTTGCAGATAGTTTACAGGATCATTTGCCCTCTTGAATGCCTTGTGCATCTCCTTAAACTTCACTGATGCTCTTTGGAATAAACACAATGATAAGTCTATTTCATACCTTCTTGTAAATGTGTATCTTTTCTGAGTGGGTACAGACTTCACCCCCTCTTTTATTATTCTCAGGATTTCATGGAAATAAGTTGGATTGTAATCATGCTTTTGCTGACATATTTTGTTAACAGTTTCATTAACTTTTGAAATAATGTCATCAGTAGTCAGAGTTATGAAGTGTATATCCTGGGCATCTATTGTCATTGAAGAGAGCCCCCAATATTTCCTGTGCTTCTTAACATGTTTGTCATAGTTGATTTCAAACTCTTCTCCAGAATAGTTTTTCAGTATGATTGCCATGTCTTTTTCATTTTTGAAATAATCCAAAAGGATGTCTTCAGATTCCACTTCAATTGTAGGCTCTGTGGCTTGAGGGAGACTTGAGGACACATCATCGACCCATTTTTCCCAAAGTGGGTTGAATTTCTCATGGAGCTCTTCCTCACTCAATTCTGTGTCATTTAGTGATAAAGCCAAAGTCTGGCTTTTTTCTAATAATTCCTTTTCATAACCTGATTTTTTGTTATCCAGTTCTTCTTGATTTTTTTTTAAACTAATAAGTTCTTTGGCTTGTCTTTGGCCGTCTAAAATTAGTGCCTCTTTAAGGGTTATTAGTTTATTTCCAAAATTTCCTTTCCACTGAACCAGCACTTCCCTATCTGGGTCTTCATTAAAATATTTTTCAAGTTCTTGCTTGATGGCTTCATAGGTCTCTGTAACTGGAGCCTCCAGGGTATATGTTTCAAGTGTCTGGATTTTTCCATTCTGAATCTGGTTGATCAGCTGCTCCTGTAAGCTCCGCACATGACTCCTCAGCTTCCATGTCCAGGAGTTATACATGGTTTCCAGTTTGCTCATGGCCATGACTTCTTGAGTGTTCCTGAAGCTGAAAATAAAGTTCTCATTCAGTAGGGCTCTCCACAAATCTTGAACTCGGAATTTTACATCTGATATCTTCATGAGGCTTCCCCTAGATTCCTGTTGGGCAGTCATAAGAATTCTGTTCTTTAGTTCCTGAACATTGTGGCTGTAGCGAGGATTGGGAGGGGCCATTGGGGGATTGCCATCCCAGAGGTGAGCGAAGTAGTAGACGTGGGTGTTGGCATCAAACTTGATGACATCACTAAAGCAGGTTACATCGGAGCACTGCTCTTCTTCAGCTGCTAATGCTGCCATTTGGTCCAATCTCTGCTCTAGCCGCCTTCTTCCTTCCATAGTTTGGTCTTTAGCTGTAATTTCCCCCACATTCTGATGGACAAAGAGGCAACTGGGAGAGATTTTTACTTGTTTCATCCTCAGAAAAGCTTGGACAACTATTTGCAGAATATCTTGCATTTCTGATGGATTTTCCCCCATAATATTGATCAGAGTCAAGTTTCCAAGTCCGATGACAAAGGTTGCCAACTCATTGTCATGATTCTGGGACTTGTTGCTGAGTTCTGGGGCTCGAAGTCCCTCTGTGTCCACAACAAGCACAAAGTCAAAGCCAAGTTCCTCTGTGAATGTCTCCTCCACTTTCAGAAGCTGCATGTAAGCCCCCCGAGTACACCTCCCAGCACTGACAGTGAACTGCAGCCCAAAAAGGGCATTCAGCAGGGTGGACGTCCCTGAACTCTGCAGGCCAAGGACAGAGAGAACAAAGAGCCGCTTGTCTCCAAGTTTCTCAGAGAGCTTGTCAAAAACAGCTGCCACCCACCTCAGGGGCACATATGAAACATCCCCATCCATCAGCTCAATGGGAACACCAGATATCATCAGATCTGCAGCAATGTGGGGAAGGGAGAGAAATAGGGTATTTTTCATGGATGAATCTTCTTCCAGAGCTTCATAGATCTGGCCAGCTTCTCTGAGAATGTGCTCAATTCCTAAGGTACAGTCATTAATCTCTCTGGAAATAGCTTCTATCTCATTCTGACAGTCTTTCAGAGCACTACTCTTTGTGGCCTCTTGCTTTTCCTTTTGAACCAATGCCTTTTTCTTCTCATTTAGATTTTGCAAGTGTCCTGCAGTCAGCTTGTCCAAAGCTACTCTCAGCCATTGGAGGAAGTAGAGTTTGGTGTGAGTTTCTGAATGATTTTGGAGAATTTCAAGGACCGAACCCATTAAAACATTGAGAGGAATGGTTTTTTTCAACTGTTCCTGTCTTATATTTTTTTTTTCTGTCTCAGTCTCACTTTTGTGTTGTTCAATGCTGCGATTTCCCTTTTCTAGCAGATGATAGAGTTCTCTGTCCTTTTCACACCAACGTTGCCACAGTTTTCCCTGAAGAGGTAGTAAGTTTTCCTTGACCTGAGGTATTCCCATTTCTCTCAGTAGGGTCATTAGAGCCTCTGCCTTTTCTTTGGCTTCCTTGCAATCTCTCTCGTCTTCATCAATAAGCATTCCTTGCTTGCGCGCAACTTGGGCACAGTTCTCCAAGCTGAGTGCAGTGTTAGAGAGCTTCAGCAAATGTCCGATTGCAGTTGTGAGCTCCCCTATTAATTCTGCCTCATTTCGGTTCCTGATCCCAATTCTCACTTTTGGGCTAGAATAATTGACTATGCCTTTTCCTCTATCATCTAGCAACAAGATTAAAGGTCGTGATGACTGCCACATGTCACTGACTATTTTTCGGTTTCCATTATTGTCATCAGAAGTTGACATGAGGACCACAATTATGGAAGAGACTTCCTGCAAAAAGGCGAGCTGCTTCTCATGTTCCTTTGCATCTCCATGAAGATTGGTAAAGGTCAAGCACTTGTCAAATCTGTCCTGCTCTTCCCCCCGAGGACAGAACCAGGCGACCTCCACCACTCCTCCCATCAAGAGACAGTCTCTGCTGCTGCCTTTGCAATGTCGGTGAAAAAAGACATCATGTTTGCGTTCACTGAGAAGGCAGGTCATGATCTGAGATTTGGAGGCAGAGAAACCAGTTCCAACTCTAATAAAGGACACAATGGGGACAGAAACATGACACATCCGGTGATTCATGTAATTGTCCTTCTGCTCATTTATTGATTTCCCTTCTTGCTGCCAGCTCCTTCGAATTTGACGGAGAGACCAGAGAGAGAATTCAATTTGAGCATTGTAAGGATTAGGTATGAGAAGGGGGAGGGCAAACTGACAAATGGAAAGTTTGTCCAAAATATATTGTCTGGCAAAATGATCTGCACAGTGAAGAATTGCCATCTGTATATCCATTGGGTGAATATATTGCGTGATACTTGTGTCTGAAGGATTAGTGGAGTTATCACTGTCTTCAAGAAATTCTTCATATGGATCAAAGGCCTCCTTTTCTTGATTTGAAGTGCTTGAATAGACTTGGTTCTCTGTGTATTTTTCATGTTTGATGATCAGGTATCTCAGCCCATAATCCAGCATCAATAGCTTTTGTAGGAAATAGAAGGGAAGTTCTCTTTCAGAGCAGGGCTGGGTGTTGTACGTAGAAGTCTTGTGGATCAGTTGGATGTTAGCTGTGCTCATTTTTCTTGGGTAGTAACGTTTGAGACCTAAACGTTCAAGTAAGTCTTGGAAGGCTACATTTTCTATCATATCCTGTTCGTTATTTTCATTATCATGTAGTTCATGGAGGTGTTTCTTTTCATTAAAGAGACTTTGTAGTTCTTTTCTATCTTTATCCATTTGTGGTAAACTGATGATGGCTTCATAATCCCCATCAGTGAGTAATTTCAAGGCTTTTTCTAGGTTTTCCCAGTCATGATCTGCTCCAAGTTTGGTGAGGACATGTACAACTTCTTTAGTTAAAGACTGTCCCAGGTGATGTCTTATCAATGCCAAGCGTTTTGTTTTTTCCTCTGAAGAAACAACTTTGCTGCCAGCTGTAGCTGTCAGACCTGTGAGCACCAGGAATGCCTGAGCCCTGCAGTTGCAAATATTTTTGAGCTCTTGGTATTTATTTTGCGCAGTTTGCATTTGATCCAATAGGAAGCCTAACTCATCATGCCCCAGGAGATAATGAAATATATTGTCAACCACATGATATCCTGCACCAGATGCTATCAAAAGTAACAAGATGTGTGTGTCTGGCTGCCCTGTTTCTTGGAGGTAATTCAAGAAGCAGTCAAGAGACAAGCTGACCTTAGAAGTCAGCTTCCTTTGAGCTTCCTCCACTGTTTCTGTGGACTCACATTTACCTTTCTGTTCCATAAGGTCTTTCTTAGTTTCTTTATAGGTTTTAATTAATTCAGAAAGTTGGGTGATGTTGACAGGCTCTGACTGGAAGATCCACTGCATGATGGAATGAAACTGAGGAAAGTTTGTCATTCTGTGGATGTGAGGATAAAAAAGGTGTTGCAGCTGAGATTTAATAACTGTACTTTTATAAATGGAAGACTTTTTGCAAAAGTTCACTGTGTTTACCAAAAAATTCTGTAGACCCATATCTGTGAGGCATACGTTAATCCAGGTGTCACAGCTTTTTATTTTTTGGCTCAGCATTTGCATGAAATTTATTAGCTGTTGCAGCTGCTCTTCAGGATCAGATACTTCCCAGGATTTCACATTTTCTAGAAAAGCCCTAACCTCTTTCTCAACAGTCTGTAATTCTTTCTCCTTCTCAGGAGTCAGTAATTCTTCGCCTTCCTGGATCTGGGCAGTAAGACTAGTCAGAGCAGTGTAGCTGTCTTTCAGGCAGTTGGCTACCTGAAGAGGATCCTTAAAATCATTTCTGTGATTGGAGAGGATAATATCCCAAACAGGCACCAACTGAAGTACCCTGTCAGTGACATACCAGGTTTGGTTACTAGCCATTAGGCCAAATTTCCATTGTAAAAAGCCATTTGCTTCTGGTGGACCACCTGTCTGGGCCACAGACAATTGGACTTTGGTTTGGAGATTTTGGAAGTTCGTGTTCTGAGAAGTTGTTTCTGAATGAGAGTCTGACACATCCACACCTGTAGCAATGTTCACATCAAAGCCACCGTAACTGCCCCTTATGTAAATATCCAGGGCCTCTGCTACTTGCTGTTTCACTTCTGCCAGCTGTTCTTTTTGGAAACCCTCTGAAATTGCTTTCCACCAGTAGATTCCTCCCAAGTGCAGAGGGCCCTGGTTAGCATGAGACCCAAACCTCTGGAAGAAGGCTTCAGCCCTATGCCTTCGCAAGAGAAGTTGGTCTGGGTCTTCCTGATCCAAAACCCCTTCAATGCATTTCAATTCCTGTAGAGCTGCCTTGGAGAGCTGGAGTTGCTCAATGGGAAAGTGGCAGGAGGCCAGTTGGATGTAGGTGAATTTGACTGAACAGAAGTAAGACTGCTCAGAATGTGCCTGTCTAGTTTCCTTGGATTCTGACTGATATCCCCAACCTCCACCCTTTGCTGAGGCAGTTACACTGAAGCCCAGTTTCTCTACCATCTGGGTGAACATGGATTCTTCTTGAGAAGATGTAAATTCATTTGTTTCTGTCCGTGTACCCTGCTCAGCACCACAGAGTGAGAAATCCTTGGGGACACGGAGTAGCTCTTCTCTCTTCTCTATCAGACCCCTTTGGTTGCTGGTTTTGTAAATTCCCTGCAGGGCCAGTCCTCCAGATGCCCATCTCACCAGCTCTCTATCTGAGAGGTTTTTCCTGTGAAACAGTGTTCCCTCCATAAGGTTTAGTTGTCTCTGTATGTTTTCCATGAGTTCTTTTAGGGACTTATTGTGGCACAGCCTGTTCTCTTTAAGGATCTCCATTACCTGCCTCAGTTCTGCCTCCACTTTACTCACTGTCTCTTCCTGTTGCTGCCTCCCTTCTAACAGCAACTCTTTCAGCTCCTGCAGTGTCTGTTCTGTCTGCTGCTGCTTTTTCTTTATTGTTTCCACCTGAGACTCCTGTAACTCTGAAAGAGTATTTGAGCGTGACAGGTTAAGCATCTTCTCCAGGGCTTTTCTCTCCCAGGCATGTCGTGCTTGGGATTTCAGCTCCTGGAAGTCTTTCTCTTCTAGGTATTGTAAGGCCTGGGCACAGGTCACACCCAGGTGTTCCTCCAGCTTTGGCAACCAGTACTTAACTGGCAGTCCTACTTCTCTCAGCATCTGTTGGAGATCTTTCCTCCTATTGCCTCTGAGCAGGGTCTCAGCAGCAGTTGAATCTGCTGTGTCCATGGCTGTAGGAAGAAAAGACCCTCAGTTAGCCTGTGTCATGACTTGAAGAAGTGTCTGCCACATAGCCCCAAGGGTGAGTATACTAAAGATGGGCTTCCCAAGTGGCACTGGGGGTAAAGAACCAGCCTGCCAATGCAGAGGACATAAGAGACATAGGTTTGATCCCTGTTAGGAAAGATCCCCTGGAGGAGGGCATAGCAACCCACTCCAGTATTCTTGCCTGGAGAATCCTGTGCACAGAGGAACCTGTATTAAAGATACAAGTCTGTGAGGCCTCGTCATCCCCTGTTTTCATTGTTCCAACAACTGTATTTTGTGAACACTTTGAATAATTTTTGTGTGTGTCCAAGATATTATGTGTATGGTCTCAACATGGATTACCTTTTTGGTTGCTTGAATGAGCTGGAACTTAATAGCTTGACCTTTGACATTTCTTATTACACATGAAGAGCATTAAGCTGAAGGTAGGAGTTTGAAAATATGCATGATTTTGATAGCTAGATGTTAATTTGTTTTTAAAAAAAGACTAGAACTACTAATTATTTTTCCTCCATAAGTTTCTGTCAAACCTGTGTCAAATGGTTCCCATTCTCTCTTTGTCACTTCTTAGTCCATTTCATTAACTACTCTCCTGTTGCTTAAAATACACTTGGCAGATGTCAGTGTCATGAGGACATAAGATGTTTGTCTTTTTTCCCCCTTTTAAAACAACAAATTTGACACCCATTTGTGAACAAAAGTGTATCTTTGGAGTTGTGTGATCTACCAACACTTACCAGCGGATGCAGGAGTAGTCTTGATGACCTGCACACCTGGTAATAGGCAGAAGACCTCCTTATGGCCTGAGCAGAGAGCGGAGATAGTGAACCTTCCCCAGCTTCTATCACCACCCTTGGGGGGGAAAAAAAAAACCGGAGAGTGCTTACCAAGATAGGTACTCACAGATAAGAGAGAATTTGGGGAAGTCCAGTCTTCCTAAGAGGAGATTCCAGCACAGCTTGGTAACATTACATGTGGCTAAACTATCTCATGTCTGTGACAGCTCCAGTGGGGAAAACGAGAGTGAATATTGAATGCTCAGTTAACCCAGTTGTGGGGGACATGGCTGGAGAAACCCATTTATCTGCAACAGTACCCAGAGTACTGAGGCAGGACCTCTATGAATGGGAGGAGGGAATAGATCAGGAAAGAGGCAGTTAGGAATCTCAAAGGGCATTTAAAGGATGCAGTCCCTATTGATTCCCCCCCCCCCCCCAGGACTTCATCAGGAAGTCTTCCCATGAACCTTTGGGAGAACTTTACCTGAGGATTGGCCTCCCAAGTCTGTGGGCACCTCTTATCGCCTAAATGGTAAGCCTACAACTACTCCAACTCTGTGGCTAATTCCTGTGTGCACTCCTGAGTTTAGTTAGCATCAAGAACTATTAGTAGGTTGGTAAATTATGTGCTTTCAGAAAACAGACTGTTGGGAAGAGAGAAGCCACACACTCAAGGTATATTGCCACCTTCCAGAAGATAGGAAAGTTTCCAGTTGTCAGCTTGGTGAGTTATAAGAACCAGAGAAAATATGAAAACTTGAGAATTCTGCCATGAAAGACATTAAGAAAAGTAGGACAGGTGTACCCATACAAACGTAGAGAAAATCTCAGATATTAACAGCACCAGGAAACAGAATGTCCCACATGAAATCATACAGTAAGATTTAAGGAGGTGTCTGCTATTTCAAGGGCTTCCAAGTTGGCTCAGTGGGTAGAGAATCTGCCTGCAATGCATGAAACTCGGGAGATGTGGGTTTGATAACTGGGTTGAGAAGATCCCGGAGGAGGGCATGGCAACTCAGTCTAGTATTCTTGCTTGGAGAATCCCATGGACAGAGGAGCCTGGCAGGCTACAGTCCATGGGGCTGCAAAGAGTCGTACATGACTGAAGTGACTGAGTATGCATGCTCGCATGCACACTGCTATTTCAAATGCTAGAACAGCAGTGCAAAGCTACAAGGACATGAAAAATAAGGAAGCATGTCATCATGATAAAATAATAATTCTCTAATAACCTAGATCCCTTGAAGAAGGAAATGGCAATGCACTCCAGTATTCTTGCCTGGAGAACCCCATGAACAGAAGATCCTCGCAGGCTATAGTCCATGGGGTCACAAGAGTCAGACATGAGTTAACAACTAAACCACCACCACCACCAATGACCTAACTCAAAGTTAGGTTAACCTAACAAAGTTTAGTGACTTGGTTAATAAATAATTCAAAGTAATTATTTTAAGGGAACTCAGTGAGCTACAGAAATCCCAGACAATGATAATTAAATTGTTGTTTAGTCACTAAGTTGTGTCAGACTCTTTGTGAGCCCAGGGACTGCAACACACCAGGCTTCCCTGTCCTTCACTATCTCCCTGAGTTTGCTCAAACTCATGTTCATAGGGTTGGTGATGCCATCCAACCATCTCATCCTCTGTCACACATTTTTCCTATTGCCTTCAGTCCTTCCCAGCATCAGAGTCAAGGGAATGGCAGGACACACTTAAAGTAATGAAAGGGAATAACCTACAACCCAGATTACTGTACCCAGCAAGGATCTCATTCAGATATGAAGGAGGATTCAAAAGCTTTACAGACAAGCAAAAGCTGAAATAATTCAGCACCACCAAGCCAGCTCTTCAACAAATGCTAAAAGATCACCTCTAGACAGGAAACACAGAAAGGTTGTATGAACGCAAACCAAAAACAACAAAGCAAATGGCAAAGGGACCATACCTATCAATAATTACCTTAAGTGTAAATGGGTTGAATGCCCCAACCAAAAGACAAAGACTGGCTGAATGGATACAAAAACAAGACCCCTATATATGCTGTCTACAAGAGACCCACCTCAAAACAAGGGACACATACAGACTGAAAGTGAAGGGCTGGAAAAAAATATTTCACGCAGAGACCAAAAGAAAGCAGGAATCGCAATACTCATATCAGATAAAATAGACTTTAAAAGGCTGTGAAAAGAGACAAAGAAGGACACTACATAATGATCAAAGGATCAATCCAAGAATAAGACATAACAATTATAAATATATATGCACCCAACATAGGAGCACCGCAATATGTAAGGCAAATGCTGACGAGTATGAAAGGGGAAATTAACAATGACACAATAATAGTGGGAGACTTTAATACCCCACTCACACCTATGGATAGATCAACTAAACAGAAAATTAACAAGGAAACACAAACTTTAAATGACACAATGGACCAGCTAGACCTAATCGACATCTATAGGACATTTCACCCCCAAAAAATCAATTTCACCTTTTTCTCAAGTGCACATGGAACCTTCTCCAGAACAGATCACATCCTGGGCCATAAATCTAGCCTTGGGAAATTCAAAAAAATTGAAATCATTCCAGTCATCTTTTCTGACCACAATGCAGTAAGACTAGATTTCAATTACAGGAAAAAAACTATTAAAAACTCAAACATATGGAGGCTAAATAACACCCTCTGAATAACCAACAAATCATAGAAGAAATCAAAAAAGAAATCAAAATATGCATAGAAATGAATGAAAATGAAAACACAACCCAAAACCTATGGGACACTGTAAAAGCAGTGCTAAGGGGAAGGTTCATAGCATTACAGGCTTACCTCAAGAAACAAGAAAAAAGTCAAATAAATAACCTAACTCTACACCTAAAGCAATTAGAAAAGGAAGAAATTAAGAACCCCAGGGTTAGTAGAAGGAAAGAAATCTTAAAAATTAGGGCAGAAATAAATGCAAATGAAACAAAAGAGACCATAGCAAAAATCAACAAAGCTAAAAGCTGGTTTTTTGAAAAGGTAAACAAAATTGACAAACCGTTAGCCAGAACAAACCGTTAGCCAGAAACAAAGAGAGAAGAACCAAATCAACAAAATTAGCCAGAACAAACCGTTAGCCAGAAACAAAGAGAGAAGAACCAAATCAACAAAATTAGAAATGAAAATGGAGAGATCACAACAGACAACACTGAAATACAAAGGATCATAAGAGACTACTACCAGCAGCTCTATGCCAATAAAATGGACAACTTGGAAGAAATGGACAAATTCTTAGAAAAGTATAACTTTCCAAAACTGAACCAGGAAGAAATAGAGAATCTTAACAGACCCATCACAAGCACAGAAATAGAAATTGTAATCAGAAATCTTCCAGCAAACAAAAGCCCTAGACCAGATGGCTTCACAGCTGAATTCTACCAAAAATTTAGAGAAGAGCTAACACCTATTTTACTCAAACTCTTCCAGAAAATTGTAGATGAAGGTAAACTTCCAAACTCATTCTATGAGGCCACCATCACCCTAATTCCAAAACCAGACAAAGATGCCACAAAAAAAGAAAACTACAGGCCAATATCACTGATGAACATAGATGTAAAAGTCCTTAACAAAATTCTAGCAAACAGAACTCAGCAACAGAGTCTTTTCCAAAGAGTCTGCTCTTAGCATCATGTGGCCAGAGTATTGGAGCTTCAGCTTCAGCGTCAGTCCTTCCGATAAATATTCAAGGTTGATTTCATTTATGATTGACTGGTTTGATCTCCTTTCTGTCCAAGCACCATGGTTTAAAAGCATCAGTTCTTTGGCACTCAGCTTTCTTTATGGTCCAACTCTCAGATCCATACGTGACTACTGGAAAAACCATAGCTTTGACTATACAGACCTTTGTTGGCAAAGGTCCAACTTTTTAATATGCTGTCTAGGTTTGTCACAGCTTTTCTTCCAAGGAGCAAGCATCTTTTAATTTCATGGCTGCAGTCACCGTCTACAGTGATTTTGGAGCCCATGAAAATAAAATCTGCCAAAAATCTGCCACTGCTTCCACTTTCTCCCCATCTATTTGCCATGAAGTGATGGAACCAGATGCCATGATCTCAGTTTTTTGAATCGAGTTTTAAGCCAGCTTTTTCACTCTCCTCTTTCACTTTCATCAAGAGGCTCTTTAGTTCCTCTTCACTTTTTGCCATAAGGGTGGTGTCATCTGCATATCTGAAGTTATTGATATTTCTCCCAGCAGTCTTGATTCTAGCTTGTGCTTCATCCAGCCCAGCGTTTCACATGATACACTCTGTATATCTTGACCTGTATACAGGTTTCTCAGAAGGCAGGTAAGGTGGCCTGGTATTCCTGTCTCTTTAAGAATTTTCCATAGTTTGTTGTGATCTACACAATCAAAGGCTATAGTGTAGTCAATGAACCAGATGTTTTTCTGGAATTCCCTTGCTTTTTCTGTGATCCAGCAGATGTTGGCAATTTGATCTCTGGCTCCTCTGCCTTTTCTAAATCCAACTTGTACACCTGGAAGTTCTCAGTTCATGTACTGTTGATGTCTAGCTTGAATGATTTTGAGCATTACCTAGCTACCATTGAAATGAGCATAATAGATTGAAGAAGACACAAATAAGTGGAAAGATCTCTATGCTCATGGAGAATTGACATTGTTAAAATATGCATACCTCACAAAGACATCTATAGATATATCATAATCCTTATTATAATTCTAAGGCATTTTTTCACTGAAATCATCAAAAGCAACCCTAAAATATGTATGAAATCACAAATGATCCCTAATAGCCAAAGCAATCCTGTAAAGAAGAAGAAAGCCAGAGACAGTACAATTGTTGATTTCCAACTATATTAGAAATCTGTATTAATTTTAAAACCAGCACAAAATAGATACATAGACTAATGAAACAGAATAAAGAGCCCAGAAAGAAACCTCTGTATGTGTGGTCAACTTAAATTTGACAGGGGAACCACAAACACTCAAGGGGTAGTGGATTGTCTCTCCAACAAATGATGCTGGAAAAACTGGATCTCCACATGCAGAAAAAAGAAATTAGTCCCTCATCTTACATCACTCATAAAAATCAACTCAAAGTGGATTAAAGACTTAAGCAGAAGACTGGATTAGGTAAAACTCAAAAAAATGAACATAGGAGAGCAGCTCCTTTGAAGGAGGAAACAGACAGAACAGGCTCCATCTTGAAAGCAGGACTCCATCTTGGGCCAAACTGTGGACTTTGAGCTATATGCCCAGTATCTTTGGAAACGACATACCAACTGGAAAACCTGACCCTCTGGATGGAAGAGCCCCAGGGCTCGTACCTAGACTCTCCATAACCTAAAAGAATACCCTAATTATCTGTGTAAACAAATAGAATCATAAATTCTATTATGCTTATTGAGGTATGACCACAGGCCTATTGATAATTCTCCACTTTTAACTACCTAGGCTTAAGGCATATGAATCATGCGTCAACTTTGATTGTATCTTTCTTTTCCTTGGTTCAGACTAGTTTCAGGGAATTTGGGGAGGTGGGTTTGGGCACACACACTTATAAGGTTTTCACAAAAACTGGTCAGGGTCCTTGGATAAGAGGAGACTCTGCCTTGGGCCCGCTGGTGTAATAAACTGCACTCCACTATCTGCATTTTCCTTCTGAGTGAGTTTGTTTCCTGGAACATGTGGCTACAACACCTTGACATTGTTCTTCACAATGATATTTTTTGGATATGACCCCCAAACTTAAGCAGCAAAAGCCAAAATCAGCATGTAGGATTACATCAAGCTAAAGTTTTTGCACAGTGAGAGAAATAATTAAAAAAATGGAAGGTAACCTTCAGAACAGGAGAAAATATTTGCCATCCAAATATTGAATAAGGACTTACTCATAAAAACACATAAAAATTCATACAACCGAATAACAGAACCCAAAAAATTTCAATTGAAAAATGAGCAGAGAAGATAAATAGGCATTTTTTCCAAAGAAGATATTCAGATGTCCAACAGATATGTAAAATGATGCTCAACACTAATGGTCATCAGAGAAATGCAAAGCAAGACTGCAATGAGATGTTATCTCACTTTGATTAGAATACTCTCAGCAAGAAGACAAGAGATAACAAGTATTGGTGAGGATGTGGAGAGAAGGAAATCCCACTGTTGGTGTGAATGTAAATTGTTTCAGTTACTATGGGAAACAGTGTAGAAGTTCCTCAAAAATTTAAAAAAGAACTACCATATTATCTAGCTACTTTGGTTATGGTTATACATCTAACAGAAATGAAAACAAGATGTTGAAGAGATATATGCACTCCCATGTTTATGATAGCATTATTTATAATAGCCAACATGTTGAAATAGCCTAAGTGTCAGTCAGCTGCTGAATGGATAATAAAGATATCTTATCTTATCTATCTTCATGAGGAAGAATGAAATTTGTGACAGTTTCCATTTGTGACAGCATGGATGGGCCTTGAGGGCATTATGCTACATGAGGTAAGTCAGAAAGAGAAAGACAAATACTGTATGATATCATTTATAGATAGAATCTAAGAAAGCCAGACTTCCCTGGTGGCTCAGAGGGTAAAGCATCTGCCCACAGTGCAGGAGACCTAGGTTCGAACCCTGGGTCGGGAAGACCCCCTGGAGAAGGAAATGGCAACCCACTCTGGTATTCTTGCCTGGGAAATACCATGGACAGAGAAGCCTGGTAGGCTACAGTCCATGGGGTTGCAAAGAGTCAGACATGACTGAGCGACTTCACTTTACTTTTCAGGAAAGCCAAATGTGTAAAAATTAAAGCAGAATGGTGGTGACCAGGGACTGGTGAGTGTAAGTATTGGGGAGATGTTGTTTAAGGGTTCAAACCTGCAACCAGATAAATAAATCCTGAATACATAATATTTAGCACATTATACGTAGCAATACTGTATATAAACTTCAAAGTTGCTAAGTGACTAGATTGAAATTGTTTTGACCACAATAATGAAATGATGATGATGTGACATTATAGATGTTTTAGAACTCTTCAGTGGTAATCATGTTGTGGTATGTAAATGTTTCAAATCAATACATTTTTATGCCTTGTATTTACAAAAAGGACTCTGAATTTCTGAAACAGTCTTGAGCCAAAAGAACAGAGCTGGAGGTTTCAGAGTCCCTGACTTCAGACTATACTACCAAGCTACAGTAATCAAAGCAGTATAGTACTGGCACAAAAGAATAGAATAGAGAGCTCTGAAACCCACACATTTTTGGTCAAGTAATCTATGGCAAAGGAGTCACGAAGATATAATGGACAGTCTCTTCAATAAATAGTACTGGAAAAACTGGACAACTTCATGAAAAAGAATGAAATTAGAAGCTTTTCTCACACCATATAGGAAAATAAACTCAAAAGGTTTAAAAACCTAAAGGCAAGACCAGAAACAATAAAACTTCTAGAGGAAAACATAGGAGGAACAATCTTTGACATAAATCATAGCAATATTTTCTAAGGCTAAGGAAACAAAAGCAAATATAAACTAACAGAACTCAATTAAACTCAAAAGCTTTTGCACAGTGAAGAAAGTCATCAACAAAATGAAAAGACAAACTATTGAATGAGAGAAGACATTTGCAAATGATAGGACCAATAAAGGGTTAATGTTCAAAATATATAAGTGCTTTATACAAACTCAACATCAACAAGCCAGAAAAACTGATGAAAATATAGAAGACCTGAATAGACATTTTTCCATAAAAGGCATAAAAATGGCCAACAAGCACATTAAAAGATGCCCAATATTGTTAATCATTTCAGTTCAGTTCAGTCACTCAGTCGTGTCCGACTCTTTGCGACCCCATGAATCGCAGCACGCCAGGCCTCCCTGTCCATCACCAACTCCCGGAGTTTACTCAAACTCATGTCCACCGAGTTGGTGATGCCATTCAGCCATCTCATCCTCTGTCGTCCCCTTCTCCTCCTGCCCCCAATCCCTCCCAGCATCAGGGTCTTTTCCAATGAGTCAACTCTTCGCATGAGGTGGCCAAAGTATTGGAGTTCCAGCCTCAGCATCAGTCCTTAGGGAAATGCAAATCAAAACTTCACACTTGTCAGACTTATTACCATCAAAAGGAACAAAAATAACAAATGTTGGCAAGGATGTGGAGAAAAGGGATCCTGTGTACACAATTGGTGGGAATGTAAATTGGTGCAGCCACTGTGGAAAACAGCATGGAAATTTCTCAGAAAATAAAAATAGAATTATCATTATCTAGCAATTCAGCTCCCAAGTATATAGCTGAAGACAATGAAAGCACTATTTGTAAAAAATATATGCACCCCAATGTTCATAGTAACATTGTTTATAGTTGCCAAGATATGGAAGCAACCTAAGTGTCCATCAACAGGTGAATGGATAAAGATATTTCATGTATACTCACATAGAGGGAATGGAATATTACTCAGCCATAAAAAATAATGAAAACTTGCCATTTGCAACAACATGGATGTGCCTGGAGGGTATCATGTTTAGTGAAATAAGTCAGACAGTGAAAGATAAATAGTGCATGTTATACTTATACCTTAAATCCAAAATAAAATAAACACAACTATATAACAACAACAACAAAAAAACATACTCATAGAGAACAAACTAGTGGTTACCAATGAGGAGAGGGGCAAGATAAGGGTAAGGAATTAAGAGGTACAAATTACTGTGTGTAAAATAAATAAGCCAACTATATGATAGTGTGCAAGCCAAAATTATGGAGACTGTAAAAAGATCAGTGGCTGTCAGGGGTTGGAAAGAGGAAGGGGAGAATAAGTAGAGCAGAATTTTCAGGGTTAATGAAACTAATTTTTAAATATTGTGTCATGTTTTCTCATATCATTATACGTTTGTCAAAACCCATAGACTGTATGATAAAAGAGTGAGCCTTTAGTTAATAATGGAGTATCAGTATTATCTCATCATTTGTAATAAATATACAACATTAATGAAAGATGTTGATAAAAGGGGAAGCTATGTATGTGGTGGGAGTATATGGAACTCTCTGTACTTTCCATTAATTTTTTAAATAAATATTAAATAGCTCTAAGATGATAACCTACTAATTAATTATAAATAAATACTTTATTAATATGAAAATTGACAAGTCAGAAAAAAAGAAACATGAACCTGGTGGTTTAAGCAGAAATCACATAGTAAGATTGCAAACACAAATAGATCACTAATCATATTAAGTACACTGCATGTTTCAGTAAAAGACAAAGATTATTAGAATGAATAAAGAAAATCAAATCCAACTTTTGTTGCTACTGACAAAACTCTACATGTATCTAAAACATAAGGATAGAGTGTGTGAAAGTATAGGATGGGAAAATTCAGACACCAGAAGAAAGCTAGAGTAGCTAGTTATATAATATCAGAGAAGTAGAATTTAAAAAGCTTTCTGTAGCACAAGTTCTTATGGTGTAATGATAAAGATTTTTCACAAAGAAGATATAACAATCTACATTAATATCATATAATAATATGGCCTCAAAATAAAAAGCAAGACAGCCAGTTCCCAGTCTGGCCTGTAAGAAACCTGAAGTCAATACTCTATCCTAACAACAACTAAAAGACTGTACAAACTGAAAACCAACCACTCTTCTTACATGTGACGGATAGATTAAGTCACAGGGCAAACTTTGTCCCCCAAATTGTAGAAACAGATAGGTGAATGTAAAGGAAAAGAAACCTCAATGGGGTAGAAAAACCTAAACTGTAATTGACAGGTTCTGTGGATGAGTCTGAGTCTCACAAACTCCAAGGGGACCCTGTAATAGAGGCTCTCTATACTTCTATTTTATCTCCAGGAGGTTGACCAGGTTCTCGCGGTGAATACTGGAGAAAAATCCAGTTGTGCAGAGGGAGGGGGAACGTAACCATTTTGAAATATTTCAGAACATTTTGTTCTTCTTAATAAGTTCTGTCCTGAAAGAACCTATATTTCCAGACCCTAAACTATTCGAATTTTTTTTTTCACAGTTGAACTGACCTGATGAAAGGGAAATACCCAACTCCAGTTTATTCTAGTATTCTACACCAGGAAAAGAAAATATCCAAGTATACCCTGTTCTAGCTTTCCATGAGGGAGAAGGGAAATGTCCAACTCCAGTACCCTCGAGCTATCATCTCCCACCTAAGCAGGTAATAAAGCTCAGAGATAGACAAATATATGATATTGCTTATATGCAGAATCTAAAAAAATGATGCAAATGAACTTATTTACAAAACAGAATAAGACTCACTGACTTGGAGAAGGAACTTATGATTGCCAGGGAAGAAATATGTTTGGGGGGAAGGATAGTTTGGAATTTGTGACTGACAGGTACATATTGATGTTTCAAATAGATAACCAACAAGGACTTACTATATTTAATTTTGTTTAATATTCTGTAATAATCTAAAGGAGAAAAGAATTTGAAAAAGAATAGATGCATATATATGTATAACTGAGTCATTTTGTTGTACATCAAAAAACTTACACACTCTGTATAATGGGCTCCAGTTTCATCCATCTCATTAGAACTGATTCAAATGGATTGTTTTTAATGGCTGAGTAATATTCCATGGTGTATATGTACCACAGCTTCCTTATCCATTCATCTGCTGATGGGCTTCTAGGTTGCTTCCATGTCCTGGCTATTATAAACAGTGCTGCGATGAACATTGGGGTGCACGTGTCTCTTTCAGATCTGGTTTCCTCGGTGTGTATGCCCAGAAGTAGGATTGTTGGGTTATATGGCAGTTCTATTTCCATTATACAGAGTGAAGTAAGTCAGAAAGATAAAGACCATTACAGTATACTAACACATATATATGGAATTTAGAAAGATGGTAATGATAACCCTATATGCAAAACAGAAAAAGAGACACAGATGTACAGAACAGACTTTTGGACTCTGTGGGAGAAGGCGAGGGTGGGATGTTTCAAGAGAACAGCATGGAAACATGTATATTATCTAGGGTGAAACAGATCACCAGCCCAGGTTGGATGCATGAGACAAGTGCTCAGGCCTGGTGCATTGGGAAGAGGGATCCCAGAGGGATTGGGTGGAGAGGGAGGTGGGAGGGGGGATCGGAATGGGGAATACATGTAAATCCATGGCTGATTCATGTCAATGTATGACAAAAACCACTACAATATTGTAAAGTAATTAGCCTCCGACTAATAAAAATAAATGGAAAAAATAAACTTACACAGTGTTGATCAACTATATTCCAATATAAAATAAAAAATTTTAAAAGGTGATTCCAAATGCTACCATTGTAATAAATTCTTTTACGGCTAAAAAAAGAGGACAAAATTAGAGAACTAACACCTTTGGACTTCTAGATTTAAATATAGTGAAACAGTAATCAAGATAGTGTGTATCAGTGAAAGAACAGACAAATGGATGAATGGAACAAAAGAGAGCCCAAAGAAGAGCCAGATAAATATAATCAACTGAGCTTTGAAAAGTGAGCAAAAGCAATGTAATAGAGCAAAGAAATAGTTTTTTTAAAGAAATGGTGCTGCTGCAACAATTGGACATCCACATGCAAAAAAAATGAATCTAGATACAATTTTGCATCCTTCACAACAAATTAATGTAAAATGGATCATAGATATACAGAAAATGCAACATTAGAAAACTCTTAGATGATAACACTGGAGAAACCTAGATGACCTCAGGTATGGCAATGATGTTTTAGCTATAACTCCAAAGACAGGATCCATGAACAAAAGAGTGGATAGACAGGACTTCATTAGTAGCAATGTAAAAGTTCTCCTCTGGAAGACAAGTTTTGAACAAAATGAAAAAACAAGCCATAGATGGGGGGAACCATTTGCAAAATCTGATCAAAGACTGTTATTCTAAATATCCAAAGAATGCTTAAAACTCAACAGTAAAAAAAAAAAAAAAAAAAAAAGAACCCTTTAAAATTGGGCCAAGTACCTTAACAGACACCTCAATAAAGAAGATATACAGTGACAAAGAAACATGAAAAGCTGCTCAGCGTATGTCATTGTGAGATACCAATATACAGGCAAATCAAAACCATAATGATGTATCACATCAAACCAATCATAATGGCCATGATAATATAGTCTACAAATAATAAATGCTAGGAGGGTGTGGATAAAAGGAAACCCTTGTGTATTGTTGCTGAGAATTTAAGTTGGTTCAGCCACTATGGAAGGGATTGTAGTTTCCTCAAAAATGAAAAATAGGATCACAATATTACCCAGTAATTCCACTCCTGGGTATATGTGTGAAGGAAGTGAAGACAGGATATTGAAGAGGTATATGTACCCCCATGTTTACTGCCTCATTATTCACAATAGCCAAGATATGGAAACAGCCTAAGTGTCAGTCCATGGCTTCATGGATAAAGGATATGTGATACAGCAGGCACACATATGCACACAGACACAGACACACAATGGAATATTACATAGTCATGAGAAAGAGGGAAGTCCTGCCCTTTGTGTGTGACAACATGGATGGACCTTGAGTGCATTATGCTACATGAGATAAGTCAGACCAAGAAAGAGAAAGTCTGTTAATTTCATTTATGTGTGGAATCTAAAAAAGCCAAACTTGTAAAAACAGAGTAGTATGTGGTTACCAGGGGTTGGAAGGTATAGGAATTAGGGAGATACTGTTTAAAGGTACAAATGTGCCATCAGTAGATAAATCAGTCCTAGACATGTAGGTTTTCCTGGTGGCTCGGTTGGTAAAGAATCCACCTGCAATGCGGGAGACCTGGGTTTGATCCCTAGGTTGGGAAGATCCGCTGGAAGAGGGCATGGCAGCCCACTCCAGTATTTTTGCCTGGAGAATCCTCATGGACATAGGAGCCTGGTGGGCTACAGTCCATGAGGTCACAAAGAGACGGACATGACTGTGTGACTAAGCACAGCACATAGCACACACAGTGATTATAAACAATATACTGTATTATAAACCTCAAAGGTGCCAAGGGACTCTATCTTAATTGTTCTCACCACAATAAAGAAATGATACTGTGATGTGATAGAGGTGTTAGCGAACTCTATCTTAGTAATATGGCAATATAAAAATGTATCATCAGCATGTTGTATACCTTAGACTTATGCAAGGTTATATGTTGACTATAGCTCAATAAATAAAATGCACTTCTTAGCTGGTTTATACTTGTCACCCACTTCTCACTCTTCTTCTGACACTAGTTAATATCGTTATATATATCTATTTTATATTATAAACTATATATGTATAATCAAATTCTCTTTATCTACTGATGCCATCTTAATGTGTATATGTAGAAACAAATACTCTCATATTCAATGTTTTCTCAATGTTATGTTTTTAACCCCACTATATTTGAGACATATATGAGATGAGATTTCCATGTTTCAAATTAACACATAATTCAGGTTTCCTCTCTTCTTGTATTTCCTGTCCTACTGAATGTCACTATTATAATCCTATGCATCCTTCTTCCTCCTAATGTGAATGTAGTTTCCTGTCCTTTCAAATTATCCTTTCCAATCTCTTCTAAATCTCAATTCTCTTTAATTCCCTACCAGCTCTCCATTAGATTTTTCCTTCATTTTTTTCTTCATTGGATCACTATAACTGTCATCTCATCTTACAGTCATTTTGATTTTGTGCTTTCCATCTTCCCCAGTGTCACTAAAATTTGAATCTAAATGTAATGGCAGACTCAGTAATTCAAAAAACTTTTCTGGGCTTCTGTGGTGGACAGTGGTTAGGAATCCCCCTTGCAATGCAGGGAACACTGGTTTGATCCCTGGTCCAGGAAGATCCCACATGCCACGGAGCAGCTAAGCCTGTGCACCACCACATCTGCACCTGTGCTTAGAGCCCACAAACCACAGCTACTGAGCCCATGTGCTGCAGCCACTAAAACCCGGGTGCCCTGGAGGCTGTGCTCCACAGTAACAGAAGCCACCACAATGAGAAGCCCTGGGTGTTAATGCAAAGGAAGTGAAGACCGGATATGGGTGAGATACACTGTGCAATGTGCACACTGCAACTAGAGTAGCCCCCACTTACTGCAGCTAGAGAAAGCCTGCGCACAGCAGTAAGGACCCAGCGCAGCCAAAACATAAATTAATTAAGGAAGAGAGCAACTTTTCCAACTGAGTTATCTAAAATATCTAGATAAATTTAATGACACATTCTTTGATGTCTCAAGGAATTTAATAGGTAGTGAAATAATATCTGATGGAAGAGGTAAATGAATTTGAAGCAAGTGAAGCACTTTCATTACAAATTAAAGACGACATTTAGGATACCTTGGCATACACCTCGCAAGACAAATACAAGAAATTCACAATCAGACATATCATAGTGAAACTGCAGAAAATACAATAGGAAAAGCAAAGCATTTAGAGAAAAGGAGACTTTTTCAAATTCATGTATTTTAATTGGAGAATAATTACTTTACAATATTGTGATGGTTTGCCATACATCAACATGAATCAGCCACAGGTATATAGGTGTCCCCCACAATTCTGAACCCCCCTTTCCTCCTTCCTCCCCACCCTATCCTGGGTTGTCCCAGAGCACCTACTCTGGATGCTCTGCTTCATGCATCAAACTTGCACTGGTCATCTATTTTACATATGGTAATGTACATGTTTCAGTGGTATTCTCTCAAATCATCCCACCTTCACCTTCTTCTACTGAGTTCAAAAGTCTGTTTTTTATATTTATGTCTCCCTTGCTGGCCTGCATGTAGGATCGTTGGTACCGTCTTTCTAAATTCCCTATATATGTGTTATTATACAGTATTTGTCTTTCTCTTTCTGACTTACTTCACCCTGTATGATAGGCTCCAGGCTCATCCACCTCATTAGAATTGACTCAAATGCACTCTTTTAAATAGCTGAGTAATATTTCATTGTATATATGTACCACAACTTCCTTATCCATTCGTCTGTCAATGTACATCTAGGTTGCTTCCATGTCCCAGCTATTGTAAATAGTGCTGCACTGAACACTGGGGTACATGTGTCTCTTTTGATTCAGGTTTCCTTGGAGTGTATGCCCAGCAGTGGGATTACTGAGTGGTATGGCAGTTCTATTTCTAGTTTTTTAAGGAATCTCCACACTGTTCTCCCTAGTGGCTGTACCAGTTTGCATCCCTACCAACAGTGTAAGAGTGTTCCCTTTTCTCCACACTCCCTCCAGCATTTATTGTTACAGACTTTGATGATGGCCAGTCTGATCAATGTGAGATGATACCTCATTGTGGTTTTGATTTGCATTTATCTAATAATGAGTGGTGTTGAGCATCTTTTCCTGTGTTTATTAGCCATATGTATGTCTTCTTTGGAGAAATGTCTTTTTACATCTTTTGCCCACTTTTTGATTGGACTGTTCATTTTTCTGGTATTGAGCTACATGAGCTGCTTGTATATTTTGGAGACTAATTCTTTGTCAGTTTTTTCCTTTGCTATTACTTTCTCCATTTTGAGGACTGTCTGAAGTAAGTGGATTTTACCTTCAAATAATAATTAGAGAGAATGATGACCTCAACAGCACTGGTGGAAGCCAGAAGGCAGTAGGATGGAGTGTTAAACCTACTGAAAGAAAATAGCTGATAAAGTAGGATTCTATACAGAGTTAAAAACATCCTTCAAGAATTATGGTGGAAGAAAAACAAAATTGAAAACAGCACAGTAACAGAATTTGTTACTTGGAAATGCACATTGACGGAACTACTAAGGCATGTTTTTTCAGGAGAAGGAAAATATCACCAAAGACTAGTCAGAGATGCAGGAAAAGATGGTGAGCAACAAATGAATAAGTATATGGCAAAATCTAAATAAATGCATAAAACAATGGGGTTTAAAATACATGATGGCAATTGCATTTAGGCTGGAGTGTGCAGCCAAATGGATTTAAAGGACCCTCAGTGCGGGGGTCCAGCCCCAGTGGGTCCAGGAACACCGAAGGGATGAGTGGCATCGGAGAGGAATAAGACAGACACACATAGAAGGTTGCATAGAAGAGGTAGCTTTTTTTATTTTTAGGACAGCTCAGTTTTTATAGAATGAACATTACCTCCCCCTTAAGTCACCACATATTACATCAGATATTGGTTTTGTGCTTCTGTCAACATTTTTCTTCCCTATGTTTTTCCCCTATGCATTCATCTAGAATGTTTCCGATTACAGGGCTTTTTCTTAAATGTCCCGTATATAGTCTTCTTGCCTCAATGGCCTAACATTTTCACTTTAACAAAACAAAGTTCTACAAATCTCAGGTATAGTGTAAATACTTTGGACAATAAAACAATACATGGGAAGGGTCACAGTAACATGTTTGACATTTCTGAGAATAGTACCATGAGAAAAACCTTGATATTTTTCTTTACCTAAAATTACAAAGTTTACAATGATTAACTATGAAGCGGCAAAACACCTCTAAAGCAACAAAACACCTCTATTAACAGTGAGGTAATGGCAGTGAAGCTGATTAATATAAATCTTCTATTGAAATCCTATGTACCCCATTTTCTAATTCTGCAAAAATACCCATAATATCCCACATTTTTTAAAGAAAGGGAAGCAATGAACAAATAGCAGCAAGGAAATAGCAATAATGAAAACCCTCTCAACCAAGGAGCAAGTAAACTGAAGCAGTATATCTACTTCTAAATCTAAATGCCTCCACTCTTTTCTATTCTAGAACATTATAATCTTTTAAGCAAGCAGCCAAACTATTTCTATGGCCTTTTCCTTTCTGACTTGATGTTTATGGTCATGTCCTGACCAGAACAATCATGAGCATTTCCACAAAGGCTTGGACTTTTCCAGGGAGGCCTTATTACTATATATTATATTTCCAAAAATTAATAGAAAGCCCAACAACAGTAAGACAGAAAGAAGAAAGGGACATACTGGGCCCCCAGGACAACCTCGAGGGGAAGCGCTGCCTTGCAGATTCCTTTCTTGTCCCGTGACCTTGTCCCAGTCCGGGCACGTCCTGGTGATTCCTGAGGGGACACATTGGGCTCCCAGGGCAGCCCCGTGTGAGGAAGAGCTGCCTTGCAGGTTCCTCTCTCGTCCCGTGACCTTGTCACGGACTGGCCGCATCCCGGCGGCTTCTGACACCTCAGTTCCTTGAGGTAATTGATAGGAAAGTCAAAGATTCTACTGATTTTGTAGCATATATGTTGCAATTTCTAGAACAATCTCAAATATAAGAGTCAAGAATATATAACTGTCAAACTCACACAGAAAAATAAGGTAAGAAACATTTGATTATACAGCTTAGCAAAAGTTGTGGGCTACAGTGAAAGCAGTGCTTAGAGGGGAAATTTACATTGAATGCATACAAAACAAAAAATAATTATATGAAAATAATAATCTAAGTTTCCATCTGAGGAAATGAAGAGAAAATTAAACCGAAATAAGCAAGAGAAAAGAGAGAAGAACTAAAAAAAACAATAAAACTGAAAACAGGAAATCAATAGAAAAAAATCAGTAAAAGTATAACATGACTCTTTGGAAACACCAACACGACTAATAATTCAGACTGTGAAAAGAGGGAAGATACAAATTACTAATATCAGAAGTAAAATAGGGGCTACGGATATGAATTCTGTTGACACTGAGGATGAAAAAAAGAGTACTATGAAAAACTGTTTGCTCTCACATTTAATAGCCTAGATAAAAGGTATCAGTTCCTTGGAAGACAAACTATTAAGCTTAAATGAGAGGAAATAAATAATCTGAATAGTCCTGTGTCTGTTTAAAAAAATTTAATCAAAATTAACAACCATCCAAAACAGAAGGCACCAGTCCCAGTGGGATTCACTGGTGAATTCCACCAAACGTTTAAGGAAGAAACTACCAAATATCTACACTCTCTTTCAGAGGACAGAAACAGAAGGAATACTTCCTAATTTAGTTCATGAGGTCAGTGTTAGCCTAATACCAAAACCAGGTAAGGACATTACAAGAAAGAAAACTGAAAACCTATATCTCTGATGAAAAAAAGTTAACAAATTAATAATGTAAAAAGGAGTTCTATACCACAACCATGTAGGATTTACCTCAGGTAAGCAAAGTGTATTCAACATCCAGAAATAATTCATGTAATATACTACAATGAACTAAGAAGAAAAACCACATGGAGAGAACCCATTTGACAAAATCCAATACTTACTCATTATTAAAACTTCCAGCAAGCTAAGAATAGAGGGAAACTTACTGAACTTGATAAAAGACATTAACAAAAGCCCTCCTATTAACATTACACTTAACGGTAAGACCCTAGAAGCTTTCCTCTTAAAGAAAAATAGGTTAAGGATATCCCCTCTGATCACTCCTATCACACATTCTATTGGAAGAGTTAGTTAATAAGATAAGGAAATAAAAATATACTGATTGGGAAGAAATGAATAAAACATGTCTTTGTTTGTAGATGACACTATGTAAAAAAAGCCAAAGAATCAACAAAAAATCTCCTGGAACTGATAAGTGAATACAACAAGGTTGTAGAATATAAGGGTTAGAATACAAAAACTATTGTTTTTTAATATGCTAGCAATAAGCAATTGGAATTTGAGACTAAAAACACAATACCATTTAAACTAGCACCCTCACAAAATAAATACTTAGACATAAACCTAATAAAATATGTGCAAGATCTATATAAGGAAAACTACAAAACTCTGATGAAAGAAATCAAGCAATATCTATATAAATGGAGAGATATTTATGTTTAATATTGTTAAGGCATCAGTTCTTCCCAACTTAATTTATGGAGACAGTGTCTTCTTCAGCCCCACAATTTGAAAGCATCAGTTCTTCAGCATTCAGCTTTCTTTATGGTCCAACTCTCACATCTGTACATAAGTGCTAGAAAAGCTATAGCTTTGACTATCTGGACCTGTGTTGACAAAGTGGTATCTCTGCTTTTAATATGCCGTCTAGTTTATTATTACTGTTTAACACACACAAAAATATTGAGCTATAAAGCTATGAAAGACAGAGAAGAATCTTAAATCACATTGCTGTGTGAAAGAGAACAGGCTGATAATGCTACAAACTTTATGATTCCAACTCTATGAAATAGTGGAAGTCAAAACTATGGAGACTGTAAAATAGATCAGTGGTTGCCAGGGGTTGTGGAGAGAAAAACAAATTGGTGCCTATAGACTTGTTTAATGCAGATTTGCCACAAAACTTCAGTTTGTAAAAAACACAATATCCACAAAGCACAATAAAATGAGATATGCCTGTATACCTATTCAGTTCAGTCCAGTCATTCAGTTGTGTCCGAATCCTTGTGACCCCTTGGACTGCAGCACACCAGGCCTGCCTGTCCATCACCGACCCCCGGAGTTTACCCAAACTCATGTCCATTGAGTTGGTGATGCCATCCAACCATCTCTTCCTCTATCATTCCCTTCTCCTCCCGCCTTCAATCCTGCCCAGCATCAGGGTGTTTTCCAGTGAGTCAGTTCTTTGCTTCAGGTGGTCAAAGTATTGGAGTTTCAGCTTCAACATCAGTCCTTCCAATGAACACTCAGGACTGATCTCCTTTAGGATGGACTGGTTGGATCTCTGTGTAGTCCAAGGGACTCTCAAGAGTCTTCTCCAACACCACAGTTCAAAAGCATCAATTCTTTGGTGCTCATCTTTCTTTATAGTCCAACTCTCACAACCATACATGAATACTGGACAAACCACAGCTTTGAAAGGTGTATCTTTGTTGGCAAAGTAATGTCTCTGCTTTTTAATATGGTGTTTAGGTTGGTCATAACTTTCCTTTCAAGGAGTAAGCATCTTTTATTTTCATGGCTGCAGTCACCATCTGCAGTGATTTTGGAGCCCCGAAAAATAAAGTCTCTCACTGGTTCCCCATCTATTTGCCATGAAGTGATGGGACCGGATGCCATGATCTTAGTTTTCTGAATGTTGAGCTTTAAGCCAACTTTTTCACTCTCCTCTTTCACTTTCATCAAGAGGCTTTTTAGTTCTTCACTTTCTGCCATAAGGGTGGTGTCATCCGCTTTTCTGAGGTTATTGATATTTCTCCCAGCAAGCTTGATTCCAGCTTGTGCTTCTTCCAGCCCAGCATTCCTCATGATGTACTCTGCATATAAGTTAAATGAGCAGGGTGACAATACACATCCTTGACGTACTCCTTTTCCTATTTGGTACCAGTCCATTGTTCCATGTCCAGTTCTGACTCTTGCTTCCTGACCTGCATACAGATTTCTCAAGGGGCAGGTCAGGTGGTCTGGTATTCCCATCTCTTTCAGAATTTTCCACAGTTTATTGTGATCCACGCAGTCAAAGGCTTTGGCATAGTCAATAAAGCAGAAATAGATGTTTTTCTGATACTCTCTTGCTTTTTTGATGGTCCAGCAGATGTTGGCACTTTGATCTCTGTTTCCTCTGTCTTTTCTGAAACCAGCTTGAACATCTGGAAGTTCATGGTTCACGTATTGCTGAAGCCTAAGCTTGGAGAACTTTGAGCATTACTTTACTAGCGTGAGATCAGTTCAGTTGTGCGGTAGTTTGAGCATTCTTTGGCATTGGTACACCTACTAGAATGGCTAAAATTCAGATCACTAGCAACACAGATTGTGGCAAGGGTGTGGTGTGAAAGCAACTCTTATTCATTGCTTCTGGGAATGCAAATGGAATAGCTACTTTGAAAGACAGTTTGTTTCCTTCTTACAAAGCTAAATGTTCTTTTTCCATATGACTAGCAATCATTCTCCTTGGTATTTATACCTAAATTATACTCACAAAAACTAGTATAAACATATCTATAGCAACTTTATTTATAATTTCAAAAACTTGGAGACAACCAAGACATCCTTCAGTAGGTGAGTGGATAAATAAACTGTGATACTTCTAGACAATGGAAGATTATTCAGTTCTATCTAAAAAAATGAAAATAATTAAATGAAATGAAATGAGAAGCCATGGAGGAAATGTAAATGTATATTGCTAAACATATAAAGCCAGATCAAAAAGGCTACATACGGTGATTCCAATTGTAATATATTCTGGAAAAAAACAAAATTATAGTGAAAGCACGAAGATGAGTGGTTATAAGGAAAGGATGAGAAAGAGGAGCACAGAGGATTTTGGGGGCAGTTCCTATTCTCTATGTTTAAAAGTTTGTTACACTTCATTAGACATTTTTTAAAAACCCATAGAACGTGCAAGACATATATAGACTATGTGCTCTGGGTGATATTGACATTTCAGTGTGGGTTCATCACTATAACAAATGTGTCACTTTTTTGGTGGATACTGATAATGCAGGAGATCATGCATTTGTGGGGCTAAGAGGTATATGGGGAATCTCTGTAACTTCTGCTTGTTTTTGTGTAAACCTGAAACTGCTCTAAAAAATAAATTCAATAAAAATAAAACAAAGTTTACAGGCTTGGTGAAATTGAATCTACAACTACTTTAGGGAAGATTTAATATTACCATGTATTTTGTACCTGATAAAACAAACCAAGAAAAAATCAGTAAATACAAAGAGCACTCACACAATATGATTAACAACTCAACCTAATGTCCTCATTTAAAACTGCTCACAACACGTTTGCATTGTGTCTCTAATGACTTTGGGAAACTTCTAAGTTTGGCACAAGCAAACTGCTTATCTGGACAGAGGACAGACACATATTTGGGTACTGTTTGTGGACGGTTGAAAGGAGAGAAGAAAGTTGAATACCTGGGGTGAGGGCATGAAGATATGTATTTGGAGAGCCAATCTAGAGATCTGCCTAAGACAGAGATGTGGTCTTCAGCAGACAGGACTCCCCATGAAGGTGCATCAAAAAAGGATGTCCCAATTTGCACTTATCACCAGATTTCCAGACCTCTTCCTCCTTTTGTTTTCCCATCACATTCATCCCACTCTAATTTTTCAGTGTCTCAGGTTCCAAATAGTTCTCTTTGACTTCTGTGTCTCTTTAGCTCACTGCAATCAGACATCATATTCTCAAATTTTTCCATCCTGTTCAAACATGTATATATCATAGACTATGTATCAGGTGTTCTGATGAAAATGGGGTTATAGGTATAAATAAGACATGGTCAGACAAGGTTCTCCATCAGTCTAGGAGGAAAGAAAATCTTGAGTAGTCTAGGAGAAGGGAGAAACAGCTTTAATAGGAGCTCCTCTAATCCTCACTAGAATAATTTTAGTTATTGATTCTCTAGAGAATGCATAAGGTTCATCCACCTTCTTTGAGCCTTGCTGTCTCAGTTCAGTTCCATTCAGTCACTCAGTCATGTCCAACTCTTTGTGACCCCATGGACTGCAGCATGCCAGGCTTCCCTGTCCATCACCATCACACCATCTCCCGGAGCTTGCTCAAACTCATGTCAATTGAGTCAGTGATGCGAACCAACCATCTCATGCTCTGTCGTCCCCTTCTCTTTCTGCCTTCAATCTTTCCCAGCGACAGGGTCTTTTCCAGTGGGTCAGTTCTTTGTTTCAGGTGGCCAAAGTATTGGAGTTTCAGCTTCAGCATCAGTCCTTCCAATGAATATTCAGGAATGATTTCCTTTAGGATGGACTGGTTGGATCTCCTTGCAGTCCAAGGGACTCTTAAAAGTCTTCTCTAACACCACAGTTCAAAAGCATCAATTCTTTGGCTCTCAGCTTTCTTTTAGTCCATATATCACATCCATACATGACTACTGGAAAAACCATAGCTCTGAATAGATGGACCTTTGTTGACAAAATAATGTCTCTGCTTTTTAATAAGCTGTCTAGGTTGATCATAACTTTTCTTTCAAGAAGCAAATATCTTTTAATTTCATGGAGGCAGTCACCATCTGCAGTGATTTTGGAGTCCAAGAAAATAAAATCTTTCACTGTTTTCATTGTTTCCCCATCTATTTGCCATGAAGTGATGGGACCGAATGCCATGATCTTTATTTTTTCAATGCTGAGTTTTAAACCAGCTTTTTCACTCTCCTCTTTCACTTTCATCATTTCATCACTTCCTGAGTTCCTCTTTGCTTTCTGCCATAAGAGTGGTGTCATCTGCGTGTCTGAGGTTATTGATATTTCTCCCGGCAGTCTTGATTCCAGCTTGTGCTTCATCCAGCCTGGCATTTTGCATGATGTACACTGCATACAAGTTAAATAAGCAGGGTGACGATATACAGCCTTAACGTACTCCTTTCCCGATGTGGAACCAGTCTGTTGTTTCATGTCCGGTTCTAACTGTTGCTTCATGACCTGCATATAGATTTTTCAGGAGGCAGATGAGGTGGTCTGGTATTCCCATCACTTTAAGAATTGTCCAAAGTTTGTTGTAATTCACACAAAGGCTTTAGTGTAGTCAATGATGCAGAAGTAGCTATTTTTCTGGAATTCTCTTGCATTTTCTATGATCCAACAGATGTATGCAATTTGATCTCTGGTTCCTCTGCCTTTTCTGAATCTAACTGGAACATCTGAAAGTCACAGTTCATGTACTGTAGAAACCTAGCTTGGGGATTTTAAGCTTTACTTTGCTAGCGTGTGAGTTGAGTGCAATTGTGCAGTAGTTTGAACATTCTTTGCCATTGCCCTTCTTTGGAATTGGAATGAAAACTGACCTTTTCCAGTCCTGTGGCCACTGCTGAGTTTTCCAAATTTGCTGGCATATTGAGTGCAGTACTTTCACAGCATCATCTTTCAGGATTTGAAATAGCTCAACTGGAATTCCATCACCTCTTCTAGCTTTTTTCATAGAGATGCTTCCTAAGGCCCACTTGACTTTGTACTCCAAGATGTCTGGCTCTAGGTGAGTGATCACACCATCATGGTTATCTGAGTCATGAAGATCTTTTGTGTATAATTCTTCTGCGTATTCTTACCAACTCTTCTTAATATCTTCTGCTTCTGTTAGGTCCATACCATTTCTGTCCTTTATTTTGCCCATATTTACATGAACTATTCCCTTGGTATCTTTAATTTTCTTGAATAGATCTCTAGTCTTTCCCATCCTATTGTTTTCCTCTATTTCTTTGTATTGATCACTGAGGAAAGGTTTTCCTATCTCTCCTTGCTATTTGGAACTCTGCATTTAAATGGGTATATCTTTCCTCTTCTCCTTTGCTTTTAGCTTTTCTTCTTTCCTCAGCTATTTGTAAGGCCTCCTGAGACAGCCATTTTGCCTTTTTGCATTTCCTTTTCTTGGGGATGGACTTGATCACTGTCTCCTGTACAGTGTCACAAACCTCTGTCAATAGCTCTTCAGACACTCTATCAGGCCTAATCCCTTGAATCTATTTGTCAGTTCCACTGTATAATCATAATGGATTTGATTTAGGTCATAACAGAATGGTCTAGTGGTTTCCCCTAATTTCTTCAATTGAAGTCTGAATTTGGCAATAAGGAGTTAATAATCTGAGCCACAGTCAGCACCCAGTCTTGTTATTGCTGGCTGTATAGAGCTTCTCCATCTTTGGCTGCAAAGAATATAATCAACCTGATTTCGGTATTGACCATCTCGTGATGTTCATGTGCAGTCTTCTCTTGTATTGTTGGAAGAGGATGTTTGCTATGACCAGTGCTTATTCTTGGCAAAACTCTGTTAGTATTTAGCCTGCTTCATTTTGCACTCTGAGGCCAAATTTGCCTGTTACTCCAGGTATCTCCTGACTTCCTACTTTTGCATTTCAGTCCCCTAAGATGAAAAGGACATCTTTTTTGGGTGTTAGGTCTAGAAGGTCTTGTGGGTCTTCATAGAACTGTTCAGTTTCAGCTTCTTCAGCATTACCGGTCGGGGCATAGACTTGGATTACTGTGATATGGAATGGTTTGCCTTGGAACAAAGAGAGATCATTCTTTCGTTTTTGAGATTTCCCCTAAGTACTGCATTTCAGACTCTTGTTGACTATGAGGGATACTCCATTTCTTCTATCGGATTCTTGCCCACAGTAATAGATAGAATGGTCATCTGAATTAAATTCATGCATTCCAGTTCATTTCAGTTCACTGATTCCTAAAATGTTGATGTTCACTCTTGCCATCTCCTGCTTGACCACTTCTAATTTACCTTGATTCATGGACCTAAGATTCCAGGTTCCTATGCAATATTGCTCTTTACAGCACCAGACTTTACTTCTGTCTCCAGCACATCCACACCTGGGTGTTGTTTTTGCTTTGGCTCTGTCTCTTCACTCTTTCTGTAGTTATTTCTTCATTCTTCTCCAGTAGCCTATTGGGCACCTACCGACCTGGGGAGTTCATCTTTCAGTGTCACATCCTTTGCCTTTTCACACTGTTCATGGTGTTCTCAAAGCAAGAATACTGAAGTGGTTTGCCATTCCCTTCTCCAGAGAATGCATATGGTTCATCCACCTTCTTTGAGCTTTGCTCTCTCACTTATCCTTTGTTTCATACTTTGCATCTGTCTTTATCCACTGGTTGTTTCATATTAGCGCCCAGACATGCTCAGGCGTTCCTATTCTAAATAAATGCAGGTTGGAGTTTGTTTCCTCTTTAAGTGCTCAGTCTCTTTATTCCTTTCACTATAATATTTCCCAAAACTTGAAACATTATCTTAGTTAGTGTGACTATGTGTGCTGTGCTGTGCTTAGTCGCTCAGTCGTGTCCGACTCTTTGCGACCCCATGGACTATAGTCCCCCTGGGTCCTCTGTCCATGGAATTCTCCAGGCAGTTCTCCAGTGGGTAGTCAGTTCCTTCTCCAGGGGATCTTCCCAACCCAGGGATCAAATCTGCTTCCTACACTGCAGGCGGATTCTTTACTCTCTGTGTCATCAAATATGAATGCGCATAGTCACTCCCGACTCTTTGTGACCCCATGGACTGTAGCCCACCAGGCTCCCTTGTCCCTGGGGATTCTCTAGGCAAGAATATTGGAGAAGGATTGCCATGCCCTCCTCCAGAGGATCTTCCCAACCCAGGGATTGAACCCAAGTCTCCCACACTGCAGGCAGATCTTTATCATCTGAGCCACCAGGGAAGCCCTCAAATATGAACATATGATGGCTAAATAAGCTAATGAACATTCAGTTTACCATTTTTTCATAAGTTTAGGTTGTGCCATATGACTTTTAATAACACAATCCTGTCCTTCAGTCTCTGGTTGCTAAGTTAAATAACATATTTTTGTACTCTACCTTCATCTTACTGATTATTAAGACCAATTATAAAGAAAGCCTTTTCTTCTTTCTTGTGTTTATCTAAGCTAGTTTAATACAGTAAATATTATAGACCAGAGTGAGCAAAAATAAGCCAAGGTTGTGCTGTGCTGTGCTTAGCCATTCAGTCATGTTCAACTCATTGTGACCCCATGGACTGTAGCCTGTCAGGCTCCTCTGTCCATGGGGATTCTCCAGGCAAAGAATACTGGCGTGGGTTGCCATGCCCTCCTCCAGGGGATCTTCCCAACCCAGGGATTAAACCAGGTCTTCCACATTGCAGGCAGATTCTTTACCATCTGAACCAGCAGGGAAGCCCAAATCAAGAATGCCACACATTTATTTCAGTGTTCACCAATACTGGTCTTTTGCCAGTAATGTTCTAGGTTCTATAGATTGCTTGCTGAAGAAGACGGTGATGTCCTTACTCACCGATGGTGAGGAGACAGATAATTCATACATAAATTGATATAATATAATACATAATAACAATATAATATTGATTATAATATCATTACAATGTTATAATAAATGTAATATTATTATAAGAAGAGGACTACTGATTATAAAGTTGGTTATCTTGTGTGTGTATGTGTGTGAGTGCCCCTGGGTGGAACATCACATGTATAAGCCCTATTCATCACCCAGCTGTCAAGGTGAGCCCCTCCTTTGCTTCTACCCATGGCTGTGGAGATGCTTTCAGCTTTATTTCTCTTTCTCTCATTTTCTAGAAACAATAGTTTTTCTTCTTTTCTGTTAATTCAGCAATGCCTTGGCAAGGATAGAAAACTTTTCTATCCTATAGAGAGAAAGGGATGTAAAAGCATTTTGAAGAAACTATGACCAATAAGTCATACTTTGATTAAATACATGAATCTACACATTCAAGAAGCTCAATGAACTTTAGGATGGAAAAACAAAAGATATCCACACTGAGACATGTTCTAATGAAACTTTTAAAGGTCAGAGACAAAGGAAGAACCTTGAAAGCAGCAAAAGAGAAATGAATGTCCTATTTAAGGGAGATTCATTAAGAATAAGACTGGACATCTTAGCAGAAACCATGGAGGCCAGAAGGCAGTGAGATGACATATTTAAAGTACCTAAAGAAAGAGAAAGGCCATAACTCTATACCTGGCAAAACTGTCATTCAAAAATAAAGGAGACATTAAGACATTCCCAGATTAACAAATGCTGAGGGAATTCATCACTAGTAGATGTGTCTGTTTGTTCAGTTGCTGAGTTGTGTCCCAGTCTTTGTGATCCTGTGGACTGCTGCATGTCAGGATTCCTTGTCCTTGACTATTTCCGGGAGTTTGCTCAATTTCATGTTCACTGAGTTGGTGATGCTAGATGTGTTCTATAGGAAATGCTAAAAAGAGTCCTTCAGGTGGAAATGAGAGGACACTAGACAGTAAACTTGAAGCCACATGAAGAAATAACACAGGTAAAGGGGTATATAAACCAGTATTAGTGTATTTTTCATTTGTGACTCCTTTTTCTTGCCCAGTTTGATCAAAACACAATTCATAAAGTGATCATGATAAGCCTATGTTAAATGGGCACACAAAGTAGAAAGATGTAATTTGTGACACAGTAACGTAAAGGGGGAGGGATGGAGATATGTAGGATCAGAATTTTTACACACCTACGGAAGTTAATGATATTAATTCAAAATAGATTATTACATGTTTGTGAGGTTAATTGTAAGCTCCAGCACAACCAATGCTAAAATAACTTTTAAATATGCAGAAAAATAAATTAGAAAGGAATCAAAATTATACACTACAAAAACACCAAACACAAAAGAAGGCAATCAATTGTGACACCGAGGAACAAACAAGATATGAAACATATGAAAGAAAAAGCAAAATTGCAGAAATAAATGTTTAATTATCAGTAATTATAAATAGATCAAACTCTTCTATTAGAACTCAAAATAGATTATAAAGCAAAATACTTTATATGCTGTCTAGAAAAGACTCATTTCATATCCAAGACAAATAGGTCAAAAGTGAAAGAATGGAAAAGGACATTCCAGGCAAATACTTACTAAAAGATAACTGAGATATCAGTCCTAAAATCAGATAAAATAGACTCAGTCAAAAATTGTTACAAGAGGCAAGGAGGAACACTAAATATTGATTAAAATGTGAACCCATCAGGAAGATATAAAGCTAGGAACCTAACAACAGAACTCTAAAACATAGGAAGCAAAAATTGGGAAGTGAAAGCAGAAAGACAGTTCTAAAATAATAGTTGGAGATTTCAATGCTGTACTTTCCACATGGAGAAACAATTAGAAGATCAGTAGCAAATAGGGGAGTTGAACAATACTCTAAACCAACTATATCTGACAGACATAAACAGACACTCTGTCCAACATCAGCTTAGTAGTGTTTCTGCTGAACAGATTTTCTCAAGAACTTTGTGGATCTTCTGTAAATGTCAGTGGGATTCACTCCTCTAGGCAAAACCCACATTTATAGATCTCTTCCAGACAAACCCTTCTAAGCCTTGCCCTCCTGCTGAAATAGTAGGAAACAGTACCCTTAAGCTTCCTAGAGGATTTCTAGTTTGGTTGATATCTGTGAGGCAAACCCTTGTCCTCTTTTTCGGGGAGGGTGTGGTTAAAATGAATTTTATTTATTTATTATTATTAATTGGAAGGTAATTGCTTTACAGTATTCTGTTGGTTTTGGACATACATCAACATGAATCAGCCAAGTATACCTATGCCTCCTTCCTCTTGAACCTCCCTCCAACCTACCATCCCACCTTCTAGGTTGTCACAGAGCACTGGGTTGAGCTCCCTGCATCGGATAGCAAATTCCCACTGGCTATCTATTTTACGTATGGTAATGTGTATTTCCCTGTTACTCTGAATTCATCTCCACCTCTCCTTCCCCTACTGTGTCCACAAATCTGTTCTCTGTGGCTGTGTTTCCATTCAGTTCAGTACAGTTGCTCAGACGTGTCCGACTCTGCAGCCCCATGGACTGCAAACCGCCAGGCCTCCCCGTCCATCACAAACTCCCGGAGCTTACTCAAAATCATGCCAATTGAGTTGGTGATGCCATCCAACCATCTTATCCTCTGTTGTACCCTTCTCCTCCCCACTTCAATCTTTCCCAGCATCAGGGTCTTTTCCAATGTGCCAACACTTCGCATGAGGTGGCCGAAGAATTGGAGTTTCAGCTTCAGCATCAGTCCTTCTAATGAATATTCAGGACTGATTTCCTTTAGGATGGACTGGTTGGATCTCCTTGCAGTCCAAGGGACTCTCAAGAGTCTTCTCTAACACCACAGTTCAAAACATCAATTTTTCAGTGCTCAGCTTTCTTGATAATCAACTCTCACATCCATACATGACTACTAGAAAAACCATCTCTTTGACTAGATGGACCTTTGTTGGCACAGTAATGTCTCTGCTTTTTAATATGGTGTCTAAGTTGGTCATAACTTTTCTTCCAAGGAATAAGCTTCTTTTTTTTTTTTCATGGCTGCAGCCACCATCTGTAGTGATTTCGGAGCCCCCTAAAATAAAAGTCTGTCACTGTTTCCACTGTGTCCCCATCTATTTGCCATGAAGTGACAGGACCAGATGCCATGATGTTAGCTTCCTGAATGTTGAGTTTTAAGCCAACTTTTTCACTCTCCTCAACTTTTTCACTTTCATTAAGATGCTCTTTAGTTCTTCTTTGCTATCTGCCATAAGGGTGGTGTCATATGCATATCTGAGGTTATTGATATTTCTCCCGGCAATCTTGATTCCAGCTTGTGCTTCATCCAGCCTAGCATTTCACATGATGTACTCTGCATGTAAGTTAAATAAGGTGACAGTATATAGCCTTGACGTACTCCTTGGCCAATGTTGAACCAGTCCATTGTCAATGTCCATTTCTAACTGTTGCTTCTTGACCTGCATAGAGGTTCCTGAGGAGGCAGGTCAGATGGTCTGGTATTCCCATCTCTTTGAGAATTTTCCACAGTTTGTTGTCATCCACACAGTCAAAGGCTTTGGCATAGTCAATAAAACAGAAGTAGATGTTTTTCTGGGACTCTCTTGCTGTTGTTGATAATCCAACAGATGTTGGCGATTTGATCTCTGGTCCCTCTGCCTTTTCTAAAACCAGCTTGAACATCTGGAAGTCCACGGTTCATGTCCTGTTGAAGTCTAGCTTGGAGAATTTTGAGCAGTACTTTACTAGCATGTGAGATGAGTGCAATTGTGTGGTACTTTGACCATTCTTTGACACTACCTTTCTTTGGGATTGGAATGAAAACTGACCTTTTCCAGTCCTGTGGCCACAGCTGAGTTTTCCAAATTTGCTGGCATATTGAGTGCAGCACTTTCATAGAATCATCTTTTTGGATTGTTTCCATTGCTGCCCTGTAAATAGGTTCATCAATACTGTCTTTCTAGATTCCATATATATGTGTTAATATACCATATTTGTTTTTATCTTTCTGGCTTACTTCATTCTGTATAATAGGCTCTAAGTTCATCTACCTCATTAGAACTGGCTCAAGTACATTCCTTTTCATGGCTGAGTAATATTCTGTTGTGTATATATACCACAGCTTCTCTATCCATTCATCTGTCAGTAGACATCTAGTTTGCTTCCATGTCCTAGCCATTGTAAATAGTGGTATAGTGAGCATTGGGTATGGGTGTCTCTTTCAATTAGAGTTTTCTCAGGTTATGTATAGCCCACTAACAGGATTGGTGGGTCATATGGTAGTTTTATTTCTAGTTTTATATAGGAAACTTTATCCTTAAAATGATAGGAAAGCCTAGTTTTGTGCCTGATTCCTTCACCTTTTAATCTTTCTGAAGTTTTAGGGAAAAGTTGGACAATCATACTAAACAGAGATGAAGACTATGATCCTTAATTGTTACAGATGGTGAGAAATTTCAAAATTGAAAGGTCTTGATTTCTTTTTGTTTAACAGTTCTTTCCTCAATTTATCATTCTCCTGTCACATATTATCATAAACAGAAAAAAGAATTCAAGAGTCACTTTTAATACCTTACTTGGAAGTCCCCCTAAAAGTAAAACCAGCTTTGAAATATTTTCTTGAACATAACTCCAGGATATAGTTTTGCTACGTTTTTTATCACTTTGTAACAAGAATCTTCCTCCTTCTGTTTCTGATAACATGTTCCTCAATTTCTTCTGATTCTCACTGTGGCATCCTTAAAGATTAGATTTCTACCAACAGTCTGTTGAAAACATATAGGCTTTCTATGAAAGCTCTTCTAGTCTCTGCTCACTTGATTGAATTCAAAGCTATTTCCAAGTTTTTAGGTACCACTTCTAGGTATGAAAATCTGTATTATTTTTATACTGTTTCATAATGGATTGCCACAAACTTAGGATCTCAAAACACAGATATATCCCAGTGTCTGTCAGGAGTCTGGCATGACTTAGCTGGGTGCTGTACTTGAGGTTTTATAAGGCAGCACTCCAGGTGTTGACTGAGCTGTATTTTCATCTAGAGTTTCAGCTAGAAAAGCTGCTCTTAGCTTATACATATTGACAGAATTAATTTTCTTGTGATTTTAGCACTGTTCACAGTTCCTGGCCACATTATCTTTTCCACAGGCCTTTCTTCAACATGATAGCGTACTTCTGTAAGTCAGCAGGAGGGAAAATTATCTCTGAAGAAGGGCTGAGTCTCTCTTGATGGCCTTTTGCCTGATTAAGTTGAGCATATCCAGGATAAGCTTCCTTTTGGTTATAGCAAAACCAATTGGTTTGGGTTCTTAATTTTATCTGAAAATTTCTTCATCTGTGCTACATTCTATTGTTTAGCAGCAAAAGGAGGTCATTAGGTAGGCCTTGATCATGGACCTGCCCTCATCTGCATGGCAAGTGGTAAAGTATGTGAATTCCTCAGTCCAGTGTTTGACATAGACTAGGAGATCAATAAATGTTAACACCTCCTATCTTTTGATTTTTCTAAAAGTCTCTGTTCGAACCACAGAGTCAGTGCCCAGAGGGATGTAGGACTCAATGAGGTAAACCCCACTGAAGGGGAAGAGGATCTGAAGGAGATTGCGCCACCTAGCCAAAGGAGAATCAGATTCTCTTACTTATAAGAGCATGCTTCACAGTTTAGGAAAATCTGGAGAGAGGAACTGTTAGTGGAGACTTGAAGACCTAAACCAGAGAACTTGGAAGGAATACATATGCAGATTAGGCTTCAGGGAATTTTTCAGTGCATCAAGGTAGAGTATAAAAGGGAATTAAGAGAAAAGAATAGCGTGGAGAGTGTATGCCATCCAAACAAGTAAGATGTCTGTTCTATGGAGATACATATAACCATCAAGATATCCTTTTAGTTGACCAAAGGGACTTAATGTTTAGGTGGCTTAGGATTATAAATGAGATGTTCTGTATATGGAATTCATTTAGTGTCTATAACTATTCCAGGTGGTAAAGACAAATTTTAAGAGATGATATTCATTTAAGATTGGCCTATGAACTAAAGTAACCTGAAAAGTGGCAAGTGTATCAGGGAAAACATCAAGAAAAGAGACAAAGGCTGTTTGAATGGGATGAATACATTCCCAGGACTAGAGCATCCTATGGGACCGAGAATGAAAATGTAGGAAAAAGAGAAGCTCCCCAAGGTAGAAACAGGTTCCCGTCTCCAGGAGACCATGAAGACTGAAAGTAGAATGTCAGACCCACCACTCCAGGGAGAATAAATATAGGGTTTAATGATAATATGTCAAGTCCAATAAAGATTGGGAAGCTTACATACACTGGAGAATGAAAGGAAAGAACAAGACTTAAGGGTCTAAATTAAGGCCAAGGTATGTTTTTTGTTTGTTTGTTTGATTTTTACTTTAACTAGAAACTACATACCACAACTGCAGTCAGGAACGCTGATCCTGTAGGTTTTCTTTCAGAAGTGTCTTCCCATCTCCTGAAGCTTCTGCCATGAGATAATAGGCAATATTAGGAAATAGCAATTTGGAAATTTCCAATTATGAAATAATAGGAAATAGCAATATGGAAATCGCTGCAACATGGAAAATAACCTGAGTTTGATCCCTGGGTTTGGAAGACTTCTTGGAGAAGGGAATAGCAACCCACTCCAGTATTCTTGCCTGGAGAATTCCACGGGCAGAGGAGCCTGGTGGGCTACAGTCCCTGGGGTCACTAAGAGTCAGACACGAATAAGAGACTAACACTTCCACTTCATTTTCATATGCTAAGCAAGGTAGAGAAATCATTGATAAAATCTTTCCAGCACCACGAAGAATGGGCAAAAAATCTACCTCTAGCCCAAAAGTCCTTCACTGTAGGCAAAAGCAAAGTAGGCAAGAATTAAAGAATCTTTTCTGCTCCTCATGCTTCTTCCTACTACACATATCTCTACTTCTCTATCATTGACACAACACCAGTATCAGCTCTGAGGCACACAAAGCTACACAGAATGACTCATTGACATTGGAAACTATCAGAACAAGTGCCTTATAAACATGTGCTCAAATATATACACTATTTTATATGTATTTTTCTTAGAGAATAAGTCAGTGAAAGACAAAACAGGATCTTCAGCAATGATATAGTTCTATGACTATTATTATTACTAGATCCTTGCTGGAACTGACAAACTTGATTTTTATGTGACTTCAAAAGATTTCTTCCCAGACACTCTAGTTGGAGGTAGAAAGGAGGGATCCTGGTATACAACTTAACTGTAAAACTGATTTACTCTTGAGGAAAATACTAGTGTGTTCTGGACCTACATACACCTAGTAAAGGCCTCTGCATTCATCTTCAGCAGAGATCATTTTGTTAGGTTACAACAGATACCAAGGATTCAGTTTCTAGCAAGAATTAAATATATGGATTGATTTCCACATGACACTTTCTGTAGCCAATCTAAAATCTTACTTTTACCATGCTGCTTGGTGATCAAAGGTTGTGTCCATTGGGGTATAAACCAATGCTCTCAAATCACAGGCAGATCATCTCCTAATGTGGGGCTATATCCATAGTGTGCCAGTTCCCTTCAGGGAACGTAATCTTGAAAAATATCTTCTGACACATTCAACCCCTACCCAACACTCAGCACAGTTACTCATGCAGAATGAAGAATGACAGGAGCCTGACAGTGTAACAGGACAGACTCCCCAACTTTCCAGTGTCACAACAATATCTGTCCACATCTGAACCAGACTGTCCAGTGGAGACAATCATTGAGAAGTCTACCCTCCTCACTATGCGTCGTTGTCTGTGCTCTTGAACTGACAGCTCTGAGAATTCTAGGTCAGTAGGCACAGTCTTAAAGTCTTAGAAGGAAACAGCAGCTACAGCTACTGTCCTACATTTTCTGTTCCTTCTTAACCTATATGGAACTCAGTGACTATGGGATTTCAAACGCTGAAGAAGCCTTCTTTGGGTTACAATCTCCCACGTCTCCTAAAGGAAAGCATTTCCCCATTTTGAGACAACAAGAAAATAAGAGAATTGCTAAAACATTAGCAGAAAAGACACACAACATCTCCATTAACTTTCAGTCTATACCAAAATGTTGAAAGTTATTTTCCATGTTGCAGGTCTCCTGCATTTCAGGCAGTTTTTTGACCATTTGAGTCACCAAGGAAGTGTTTAGTTTTGGTCCATTTGAGTGCCAAATTATAGCGATAGATTTAAAGAAAGCAGGAATCTATTCCAAAAAGGCAGAAATTGCAGCAAATTAATGCAAGTGTTAAGGATTGTAATGTCCTCACTCTTCTGACTGATTGAACTTGACTTGGTTTTAAGCCAATTTAAAGTTAAAAACATGAGTTAATCTTTCAAAGTAGTTGTCCTCAGACTTTATATTGCATAATGATTACCTGAGGACATCTTAAAAATGTGGATTCCCAGCCCCACTCACAGAGAATCTGACATGGAAGGTCTAGCTTATTGCTCAGGAACTATGGTTTTTATAAACACCTCAACGTTCATTTTACAATTGCTGCCACGTGGTAAATCACATTTTGAAAAACACTCTATTCTAAGATAACATTTTTTTAGTGGAGAAAATGTGGGAGTGTAAAAAATAAATTTGCCATTTCTGTTGGCCTGAACATGATGGTTTATCATTTGACTGTCTTTACTTCTTAGTTTCCAGTTGAGGTACTCTTTCTGTCTCAGTATTTGAATAAATACACATGAAAGTTAAACTACTGTGCTAGAATGCACAACTGAGTTAAATGTTTTAAGACTTTAACTTCAAAGGATAAAGAAATGGAAATGTGTGTGCAGAGCTATAAAGCTTTTTAAGGAGACAGATAGGCTAGATCCAGAAATGCTGCTGACATATGACTGAGTCTAATATGGTTAGAAAAATTACCTGAAATTTCGGCTAATTTCAGAAATTATCAAAGAAAAAAAATAGGATATTTCCCAGAACTGTAGTAGGCCTGATTGTCCATAATGAAAATTTAGATCAAATGTTGTATGAAGTTAACAACAACAACAGAAACAATTTGTTTAATAGTCCTGGAAACACTCTCCAGTTCGTAGGATGGATAGTAAGGAGTGTGAATATTAAACAAATGAACAGTCTTGGTTATTTACAGATATCTTATTAATAAAAGCAGACAGATGTCAGAGATCCCATTAGCAGCATGGTATTGCTACATGTTATTAGCACTATTTTTAATATTCTTAAGGTATATGATTTGGATCCTAAGATTATCTGTCAACCAAATTTGTAAAGGAAAAGTCAAACTACTAGTTGAAATGATTTTTATTGTATAAGGTAAAAATTAAAACAGATATAATGTAAATTCTAGCTAGTTCATACAAGCAATGAATGCTTGAGAGGGTGTGGAGAAAAGGGAAAACCCTTGTACTGTTGGTGGGATTGTAAATTGATACAGCCATTGAGGAGAACAGTATAAATGTTCCTTAAAAAACTAAAAATAGAACTAAAATGTGACCCAGCAATCCCACTACTGGGCAATTTCCCTAAGAAAACCATATTTCAGAAAGACACATGCACCCCTGTGTTCATTGCAGCACCATTTACAGTAACCAGGATATGGAACCAACCTAAATGTCCATCAGCAGAGAAATGGATGAAGAAGGTGTGGTTCATACACACAATGGAATATTACTCAGTCATAAAAAGGAATGAAACTGGGTCATTTGTAGAGATGTGGATGGACCTAGAGACTGTTACACAGAGTGAATTAAGTCAAAATAAGAAAAACAAATATCATATATTAATGTATATATGTGGAATTTGAAAGAATTGCCATAGATGATCTTATTTATAAAGCAGAAATAGTGACACAGATGTAGAGAACAAATACATAGGTATCAAGGGGGAAAGGAGGATGGGATGAATTGGGAGGTTGGCACTGACATATACATACTCTGTATAAAATAGATAACAAATGAGAGCCTACTGTATAGCACAGGAAACTGTACTCGGTGCTCTGTGGTAACCTAAATGGGGAGGAAGTCCAGAAAAGAGAGGACATATGTATTTGTATAGCTGATTCACTTTGCTGTGCAGTAGCAACTAACACAATATTATGAAGCAACTATACTTCAATAAAAACTACAAAATTCCAGTTAGCTCAATACAGGACAAGGTGGTATAGGTGAGGATACTATGTGTGTGTGTGTGTGTGTGTGTGTGTGTGTGTGTGTGTGTGTGTTTGGTGGTAATGAGAGTGAAAATGTACCAAGCGGGTAAAAATTTATTTTTGAATGTGACAGATAAGAATGAAAGTTAGTAATGACATAAAAGGGTGATTCCTTTCTCTCTATGTGTGTGCATGCTCATTGCATGTAGAACTTTTTGTGACCACATGGAATGTAGTCCCCAGGCTTCTCTGTCCATCATCCTAACTAATGAAATAATAAAATGAAATAAAGAAATATCAATTGGTATCACAAAAGTAGACAGGAAAAAATTCAAAGGGAAAAATAATGGGTACATGTAAATAAGTGACAGGAATAAGTCAAGTTTTTCATCCTTATGTATATGCCAGTAGAACTGTGTGTAAACATACATCAAGACATATCCACCAGAATGTTCATAGCACCACTATTCATAAAAGCAAAAAATTGGAAACAATCCTGATGTTTTTTCACAGTCTCATGGTAAATAGAAAGTGACATATTCATATAATAATAAAAACAATATCATAGTGATACACAACAATATGGGTATATCTCACAATTTTAAGTTTTGAAACAAGCCAAATACAAAAGAATACATATAATATGATTGCATATACAGAAAGATAAATACCTGCCAAAATGAATTTGTAATATCACAAGTCTGAGTAATGACTAGTGTAAACTGTTAGGAAGTAGAGAGATTAATGATAAGAAATAGCTAAGAGTATGAGAGAGTGTTCTGGAATATGGGCAGTGTTCTAATACTCCATCTGGGCATGCTTATGTGGTCAATTTGTGATACTTCATTAAAGTAGATACTGGTAGACTCTAATCTCATGGCATGATCTTCTCTATGGGTTGAGAGATCATTGGTCAGTGGAGCAAGGATCAAAGAGACCAGGAGAAAAGACCAAAGCAGTCTTTGTTCCATCCCAGGAGGACTGTCAAGTTAATCTGTGTTGCTCTTAATTAGGGTAAAGTCACAGGCACATGTTTTATGGTTATTGGGCTCAAATCTTTCTTAGTCACTTAAACAGAAAGCAGATAATCTCAGACTTTACATGGAAAAACCCCTGAGAACCTGTTTGTTATTTCCTGAGCTAAAAAGCCTGAAGTTGGTCGGTCTGAGAGAGATTTGAGGGTACAGTTGGACAGGACTAGCGAAAGACTTGTAGTTCTTTAGGGTAAGGGTCAGGCCACTGAGAAATGGAGATTTTCAGAGACTAGTAGGTAAACTTAGGCTTATGATTAAATGACTTGTCCCCTGTAAAAAAAGGAGAGCATAATTCTTTGTTTAATTTCCTGTTGTCGAAGAAAAACACAGATAAAGTTGTGTGTACATCTATATGACAGAAAAATGACATCAGATAACTTGTATGCAGAGATCTTCTCTGACATCCCCTAACTCAAACTTCCCTTTCTATTACACCTCAGGTTCTAACGAGGAAGACTGTGGAGAATAGGCCTCTCAGCCATATTTAGCCGAAATTCAGTAGAAGGGATATAGTTGATGACATAGATGTTATAAAAGTTTAGATAATTGTTCACTTTTCTAATCTATATTGATCTCTACCTTGTTAAAGTTCATGAATACTATTAATTCCAACTTGCAGAGATTGTCAAGAAGCTTTGAGCTATTCAAACTCAAGATGTCTTCTCTCAGAAATAGGAATTTTTGTGACTCTTTTGTCCTAAGTCAATTGCACATGCATATGTGGTTTGGGTGTGTATGTAAAAAAGAAAGAGGTCATTACATTGTCTCATTTTAAGGCTTATGTACAGCTACCAAGAACAAGATGGTAGTAATGAAGACAGATATAGGTCAATGGAAATGGAAGAGTATAGGGGATCTAGAAATACACTTATATATATACTCTACACTGATTTGCAAAGAGGAATGGAAAATCTATTCAACAAATGGTGCTGGGACAATTGGATATCCATGTGGAAAAAACATGATCATTGATGCTGCTTTATCCTACATCCAAAGTAGCTCATCACACCTCACCCAAAATAACTCAAAAGAGACCAAAACTTACATGTAAAAATTAACCTATTAAACTTCTGGATGAAAGAAGAGTGAAAATATTAACATTCCTGGTCTTGCAGTGGGCAAAAGTTTCTTAAGACACTAAAATCATGAGCCATAGCAAAACTGATCAATTAGACAATCAAAATGAAAAATTTGGCTCTCTGAAAATTGCTGCTGTTGTTGCTGCTAAGTCACTTCAGTTGTGTCCGACTCTGTGTGACCTAATAGACAGCAGCCCATGAGGCTCCCCCACCCCTGGGATTCTCCAGGCAAGAATACTGGAGTGGGTTGCCATTTCCTTCTCCAATGCATGAAAGTGGAAAGTGAAAGTGAAGTCGCTCAGTCGTGTCCGACTCCTGGTGACGCCATGGAATGAAGCCCACCAGGCCCCTCCATCCGTGGGATTTTCCAGGCAAGAGTACTGGAGTGGGTTGCCATTGCCTCCTCCAAAAATTACATTAAGACAATTAAAGGTCGAACTAGAGAATGGAAGAAGATATTTTCAATGAATATATCTGAAAAAATACTGGTATCCAAATTATATAAAGACTCTTACAGTTCAATAATATGTAAGATAATGTAGTAAGAACAGGGCAAAGTGTTTGAATAGCTGATTTCATAAAAGAAGATATTGAGTGGTCAGTAAGTGCATGAAAAGATGGTCAACATCATTAATCATTAGGGAAATTCATATTAAAACTGCAATGAGAAAACAGAACAAACTCATTAGAAAGGTTAAAATTAAGAAGACAGAGAATATCAAGTGTCAGAGAGGATGTAGAGCAGCTAGAACATGCCTCACTATTGGTAGTAACCATTCCAGGAACTTGTTAGGCACTTGTGAAACATGCACACACCATATGACTCAGATATTTCACTTCTAGATATCTATCCACGAGAATGAAAAATTTTTGTTCACACGATGATTTGTGTATAGATGTTCATAGGAGATTTTTGAATAATAACTAAAAACTGGAAATACTCAAAATGTCCATAAATAGGTAGATACTGGGTTGCCCAAAAAGTTCTTTTGAGTTTTTGTGTAACATCCCCTGAATGAACTTTCTGGCCAATCCAATAGCTAAACAAATATGCTATACAATAAAATACTGCTTAATAAAAGAAATGGATAACTACTCATACAAGCAACAACATGGTTGAATTGAAATTTTATTATGCTGTGTGAAAGAAGCCATCAACAAAAGAATACTTCTTGTATTATTCCACTTATATAAAATGCAAACTAATTTATAGTAAACCAAAGCATATCTGGTTGCCCAGGACTGGAATAGAGGGAAGAATAGACTGCAAAGGGACACTGTAAATTTTGGGGGATCATGAAAATATTTTATGTCTTGATCACGGGAACGGTTTCAAGGGTTTAGTGGTTTCAGCTTGGCAAAATTCATCAAAATATGTACCTTAAATGGATGCAATTTTTTGTGCATAAGTTATTTCTCATAATATTGATATAAAAATAAGAAAATAATTTTAAACTAGGATAGAGGAAGTCACATGATTCCATATTCTGTGGGACCTTTCAAGTGCAAGAACATAGGGCCCATTTAGGTGGGAGTGTATGCTTACACTCAGACATGACTTCCTTGAGACCATTATATATTCCCATATTCTAATTTGCTTTTAGACTAGTGAGGTTTCTGGGAGCATTCTAAAACCACATAGCAAGAGAAGATCTTTTCCCTTTCCTTGGTTTTTACATTTTTGTCTTCATGTACCTAGCGATTAGTAGCAAATGCCTTAGCTACAGTTGAAACATGAGGCATTGTCTTGAGGACAGAAAGAAACTGAACTGGGACCTGAACCAGGAGCAGCCAAGTGTGTAGAGGATGTTTTTGGATAACTGAGGAGACTGATGAAAAAAGGTGAATCCCTGGGATCCCAAGGGAATGTGAAACCAGCATGGGAACAGCCTAGGACTGAGTTATACTTCTTACCACCAGGTGAGACCCTTGAGGTAGAATATAAGTGCATCCCAGCTTGCACCCAGTTACTTGTTTAAACCTCTCTCTGCCTTTTGTTTTCTCAATGCATCTACTATGTTGCCATCTTCCCAGGGTCTCAGGCCCCAAAAGAGTCTAGTTTGACTCTTCTTCATTCTCTTCTTCACTTCCCACAATCAAACAACAATTATCATCTTCATAATTTTACATATAGTTTACACTTACTGGTCTAGTCCTAAGTGCCAGGCACTTTTTGAGACAATGGGTTACAGAGATAAATATGAAAAAGGCTGAGAAGTTTCTTTGAACTGATAGTCCAGAAGCATTGAGAGGGGTCTATGAATACAGGAAAGATTACATCAAAGAGAGCATTATTTGAGGCTCTTCTCACATTTGGTGACCTCCCTTTCCATTTCTACAGGGTGTAGAAGCTATGTGGTCAAACCTTCCTCATCTTCAAAGATTGTCACCTTCAAATTAAGACTCTATTATCCATTCTTGTGTTCTTCCCTCTGGTCCCCAAGGAAGAGGCATCCCTAACATCTTTGCAATACTAACTCTGTTCTTTAAATCCTGCTGTTACTCACCTCCCATTGGCCTTTTTCTTTTCTTTTTTCTTTACCTTAGGTCTATAATATTTTGGGTAATTTTACTTTGTGGTTGCTTCACTTTGAATAAAAAAACATACATCTTCCCATTTTGTTTGAATATAGAGTGGATCTTGCCTCCTCCATAAGCTTTTCTTTATATTTCTTTTATTGTTAGATTTCTCAAAAAGGAATTTCAAGTTTAGCACTTCTGGCTCAGTAAATGTTGGTTGATGAAATAAATTGCTGAATGCATCCTATCCACTTATTATTATTTAGTTTCACTTCTGACCTCACCTTTTTCTAGAAAAAGTTCTCCTCAAGTCTGATATTCACATTCTAATTATCCAGTCCAGGGAGCCTTTCCAGCTTTCTATCCTGTTAAATCTGGGAGCTCCTCTTTGTTGACCATCTCTCCTCACTTGCACCCAGGATGATAATGTGCCTCTGAGTGAATGAGATCATACAAGTACCGCTGATTGGAAGTTTGGTAAAGAATTTTTAAATGTCAGCATCTCTTTCACACATATTTATTGAGGGCTTTCAGCATGCTGGGAAACGTCTTAGGTACTGAGTGTTGACTAATGAATAAGGCAGGTTAGATCCCTGCCTCTACAGTGTTTACCTCTACCTGAAGGAAGCAGACCATAAACTTCAAAATATTTGAAGAAAGAAAATAATTTCAGGTTAAGTGTTAGCAAAGAAACAATCAGATAATTGGATGGAGAGTAACCTGAGACTGCTTTTGATCCTGTAGTTAGAGAATACGTGTTCAAAGACTCTGCTGCTAATCGTGAGCTGCTTTAGGCTCTTTATGCAGCGTCTAGCCTTTACCAGTTATCAAATATCATGATTCACCAGTGACACCACTGGGTGTTTATCTAAAGGAAAAGAAATTACTAATTTGAAAAGATCCTCCCCATCCCTGACCAGGTTCATTCCAGCATTATTTACAATAACCAAAGTTGAAAGCAACAGAAATGTCCATTGATGGATGGATGGATAAAGAAAGTGTGCTACATTTCTAAATTTATTCAGAAAAAAAAAAAAAAAAAGAGAGAAATCCTGCCATTTGTGACAACATGGTTTGACCTTGAGGGCATTATGTTAAGTAAAATGTCAGACAAAGATAAATGCCATATGATCTCACTTACATATGAAAGCTAAAACAAACATAACATAACCAAAAACAAGCTAAATGATACAGAGAAGAGATTGCTGGTTGCCAGAGTTTGGGGGAGAAGGACGGAAAATGCGTGAAGGAGGTACAAAGGCTGAAATTTCCAGTTATAAAAGGAATGAGTCCTGGGAATATTATGTGCAGCATGATGACTATAATTGATAATACAGTATTGTGATTTGAAAGTTGCTAAGAAGACCTTAAAATTTTTCATCATAAGGAAAATAAACTATAACTGTGTGGTGATGGATGTTTACACAGGCTTGCTGTGTGTTATCATTTTGCAATATATACACATATGGAATCATGTTGCACAGTTTAACTAATATTATATGTGAATTATATCTCAATAAAAAAGAAAAAGGTAACAACATGTTAGCTTGCCTCTTAATCTCTACCTCCTATTGTAGATTTTCCTGTTTCTGTAGCTCCTCTTGGACTTGGATTTACGGTGTTGAATGGCTTTTCCAGTTAGAAACTTATTTTGAATTGCTAACTCTGGCCCTTTGGGGGTATTATTCCATTTTGATGGGCAAATGGTGATGTAGGCACCTTTTATTTCTTGGAAGCCATTTTTTCCTACTTCTTCACCTAAATTATGTTCGTGTTAGTTACCTACTAAATGCCGGGCACTAGTTTGCGCTATTTGACTGCTCTGTATAAGCAGCTCTCGAATCCTTATCTCTATCCTTGTGTGGCCCACCTTTCAACGGTGCATCCTGAAATGCATAGGTAAGTCATTCACTTGTTTACAAAACTCGAAAAGTCCTCATTGGTTTATGATATGATCAAATTACTTGGCCCTAGCATTCAATCCCCCTCACAGTCTGGCAATAATCAGCCCAGTCCCCCACTTTTTTTCTTTGAAGTGAAGTGAAGTCGCTTAGTTGTGTCCAACTCTTTGTGACCCCATGGACTGTAGCCTAGTCCTGGAGTGGGTTGCCATTTCCTTCTCCAGGGGATCTTCCTGACCCAGGGATTGAACCCAGGTATCCAGCATTATAGGCAGACACTTAACCATCAGCCTTCTGTTATAATATTACTTCTCTTTTGTGGTTTGGTTTCCTGGCTGCAAGGCAGGTGGCATCTTAGCTCCCCCACTGGGGATCAAAACGCAAAAAGCAAAGTCTTAACCACTGGACTGCCAGGGAAGTCATAACCCAATTCTTTTTACAACCACTCTTTTTCCTTTTCTGAACTTCTAGTTCACTTTCTTCCCTTAAAAGCTGTACTCTATCATCTTTCCTTGATCTCATAGTTTTTAACCCTGTATGTTGAGGTGGACCAGAATATGCCACCTCCAAATCTGTCACATTGACATGTGGATTGTTCTGAGCAGAAGGCAATTAAGACCCAGCAGACTCAGGAAAAGCCTTTTTACCTCTCTTTGAACTTCCTAAAAGAATTATATAGAGGGCCTGTACCAGAAAGTCTCGGAGAAGGAAATGATAACCCACTCCAGTATTCTTGCCTGGAGAACTCCATGGACAGAGGAGCCTGGTGGGCTACAGTCTGTGGGGTAGCAAAGAGTTGGAGCGACTGAGCAACTAACACTGTACCAGAAAGAGCTATTACCAGAGACAGCTTTTTTATCAGAAAGACATATTTGCACAGCATCTCAAACATTTGCTTACCAATCTTTTGCTCTTCCCATGTTAATTGTGTTCCTCCTCTTTGAAGCCCCAGACCCCTACTGCCTTCTCCTTAGCTGAAGATGGTTTATATACCTGAAATCCCAGGCCATCTTTGAGTCTTGGTGGGGATTCTGTAAGTATGTAATTAAACTTAACTTTGTCCTGTTAGTCTGTTTTCTATTAATTCAAATATTAGATCAGCAAAATATTATATTAGATGAGCATTTCCCAGGACACTATACTCGTAATCCAATTCTCCTTATTTGTGAAGCCTTCCTTTATTCTTCCAGGTCCAGTTAGTTTCCTTCTTCTCTGTATTTACCATAGAACCTCTTACTTACATGAGTCATAGTAAAGTTAAACTTTTCATGAGTCCTTTGCTCTTGAAAGCAGTGATGGTTAAAATAACTCCATGCAACCTTTTGTGTTTTGAGAATTAACTTACTGCAAAGAGACACCTTTTTGCATACGACTTAGGTAAGACTCATTTGTGTGTTCCCCTATTACTATTACTTATAAGGAGGCCAGACACAGGCCCCCTTTTTAAAAATTAACTGCTTTTCTTTCCCTGTCTTTATTGCTATACAGTAGATCTTTCTTGGTTACATTTTTAAATATAGCATCAGACAAAGACCCTTTAAATTCCATTCTTTGCCTCATGAAACTTTCACTGAGCTGTTTGTCCCCCTGATCAATTGGAGTGTTTGAAACTAAACATTAATTAAGCTTCTCTCCTTTTTAGCCCCTCAAGGATGTCCCATCCTTGATCTGATCCAGCATACAACCCGCCTTAATGATCCCTCCTAAGAATAAAAATATTTCCTTTTATACACACTCTCTATTCTCTGTTCTTTCTAGCCTGTTGACCCTTCCCTACAAAAGAAAATTCCTTTCTGCCTGTCCTTTACAGTTCTGTTTGAATTGTTTTCTCTATTACAGTAGTTTCTTTCGCTTTATTGCAATAATCTTTTCAAATGAAATCTCTTTTTATGTAACTGTAGATTTATTTTTATTTGATGATAGAAGTTACCAAATTGATTGTCTGTTTTGATAATGTACTCCCTTCCCCTGAGATTTGGAGCTGTTTATTGGAACAATGAGAATGTTAGATTCATATTTGTGTTCTCATCATGCCTTAAACTGCCTTGATCTCTGACTGTCCCTATTGCCGTTTCCATCCATTTCTGTTTTTATTTTAGTCTCTGAGTGTGTTCTCTCTCTCTGTCTACCCATTTTGTATTTTAGTTTGTATTTTGTTTGTAGTTTATTCTCTGAGTATGTTGTTGTATCTCCCTCTCTACCCATTTCTCTCCTTCTCCTTCACTTACCTGTCTCCTTGAGGCCAAACTCCTGTCTTCAGTTTGCTCCAGAGAGATGAGCGAGAAAGCAGAGCAGGTTCCTTCCCAGAGTCTGGCAGTTTGCTTATTGAAATCTGCAGCCTAGACTTCAGCTCCTTCTGTGGTAAAAGGGCAAGCAGGAAGTGAAAAACTGGTTTCACTTTAGTTCCCCCCCCCCTCAACTTTTAAAAGATCAGCTGCTTTTAAGGAATCCTTCTCATTTATTTATTTATTTATTCGTGCATTCATTCATTTATAATTGTGATTTATATTTATTTATATTATTATGATTAGATAAGTGTGACTTATAATTGTGTTTACATTGTGATTCCTGGGTGTTAAGGTTTTTCCAAATGGAAGAATAATGTTTGGTGGGGAGTGGTGTGTGTGCATGTTTATTTATGGTGGCCTGGGGTGAGCACCAGATAAAGAACATGGGAGAAACAGGATAGGGAAAGAATTTCAGAAAAGAGACAAGGGCACATTAGAATGTCTTCCTCAGGGAACTTGCTTTAACTGCTTTACTGTTCTAGTTGTGTGATTGATTTGAAATTTAACAAAGTTTCAAAATTGTATTAGCTGATGTGGATGATTCAACACTACCATGAGCTAAATTCTTAAAAGCATACTGTGTGTTTATAGTGAGAAAGAGAATTTTATTGTTCTCTAATTTTATATTAGAGCTTTTGTAGTAGTTTAGTTGCTAAGTCGTGTCCGATTTTTGCAAACCCATGGACTGTAGCCTCCCAGACTCCTCTGTCCATGGGGTTCTCCAGGCAAGAATACGGGAGTGGGTTGTCATTTCCATTTCCAGGGGACCTTCCCAACAAAGGAATTGAACCCAGATCTTCTGCATTGCAGACGGATTCTTTGACTGACCTACAAGGGAAGCAGAGTTTTTGAGTAATGTTAAAAATCTGTTTTCCCTTACACATCTCATGTAAAGCATTTTGTTTCATTATCATCTTACCCCATGATTTAATTCACTATGATTTTGCTTGTAAACAGTACTGCCTGCTGCATTGTTCCTCTGTTTCAAGCTGTATATGTCTGCACATGTCTTCCTGGAGAAGAACCTCATACTCATTTTCCCAGGACCTCTAGAAAGTCTCCCCACGCCATCTCATGTTTCCCCTTCCACCCCCAGGGCACCTGTGCGTCTCCCCTGCCGGGACCTCACTGAGCTGGCCGGGTGTGCGCCCAGAGCGCTGACCCCACTGCCGACGCTCCTGTCAGTGCGCTGCTCTCTCACTGTGCTTGTCCACTCATGTCTCCCCAACCGCAGACCTCCCCCTCCCTGTGTTCCTCCCAGGTGTGGGGGATCTGTCTTATTCATCTTTGTATCCCACACGTAGTGCATGAATCTTATAGATGAACAAAATGTCATGATTGAACAAGAAAATGATTGGTCTGTTTGAGCCTGTGTCTCCAATTATATGTGAGAATATTAACAGCTATTTCAGTGAGTGACATGAGACACAAGGAAGGGATAAGAAGGGCTGGAATGGTACCCTTCCAATAAGACTTCCCTTTTCCTACTCTTAGAATAGGAATGAAAGTGTTTTCTAGTAGACCAGAGTTTCAATGTCAGCCATTAGTTGGAGTCCAAGATCCAGCAGTTCCTAGCTATATTTGCTTATGAGTGTGGAGAGGGTGACCTAAGTAAGGAGGAGCCGTCGAGCAGTGGAATGAATTTGCGTCAGTAGCACCATCCACTCGCATATTATTAATGAGGATAAAATGAGGGAGGTTAATCTCACCCAGTGCTTGGCCTGAAGTGGACGTTCACGTATGAATTCTTTTCCTCAGCACACAATTGTTTTGATGATCAAATCTGTCAGAAGAAGAAATATCAAGGGACGTGTCTTTAGCGGCAGAGTTCCTTCCACTGTTCAATCTGCACCTCTGAGTATTTCTGTTATCTGCGTGTCTTTGCGATTCTTGTGCTGGGCTTTGCGTCAGTGCCCATGTCTTCTCTGTTGCTATGCTTTGGGTCTAGAGGTCACAGAGTCTGTCTGATGTACCTCAGATTCTCTCACGGAGTGAGTAAATTTTCTGTACATGGTAAGATTTCAGTAAATGTATAAATTAATGAAGGAGTAAAAGCAATCCCTTAGAATAAAATCAGATTTGAAAACAAGTTTATTTCACCACACATTTACCTGCCATTACTCCGTGTCAATGCCCAAAACAGAAAACAGACTTTTGCTTTCTTTTTCACTTTTCGCTCAATTCCAGGAAATATTTGTTTTTAACATGAACTTTGGTTAAATGACCTGTGACTGTTTTTTGAAAGATGTTTTCTCCGGGCTCTTTTGTTTCTTTTTTTATTGCCAGTTTTTAACTTATATTCTCTTTGAAAAATTATAGCCTTATTCTGAATAAACTGAGCAAAAAGGAAATCACCCAGTCCTCCACAGTGATACTAGAGAGAGCCAAGCATCCAGGGCTGGAATTAGGGTGAAGCAAGAGAAGAGTTTAAGGTACAAGGGAACTTGTGAGTGAGAGAGATTTAAATATTGTGGTTTGGGTGCCTCACTTGCTTCACCCGAATTTCAGCCCTTCTTTTAGCTTCAGCTAAACATCCTGGCATGAACCAATCCATTTGTAACCCACTGATTACAGAGAAAAGGGCAGCTGAGATCACTGGGTCTCTCTTGTCTGACATTCTCCCCTGATTCTTTCCTTCTAATTGGCTCTTCTTTGACTAAGAGAATATGTCCATTAAGGGACTCTGTTGGCTTCTTCTGAAATCAGGTGGGTGATACTTGCCAACAAAAAAGGGGGGGGGTGGTATTTTGCTTTTCCCCCTTTTATTTCTTTTGGCTAGTCAAATAATTAAAATGACATAAGACATTCACAGTAGGAAATAAGTTTAACACATATGTCTGGAGAATTAACATAGGCATGAGTAATTTGAAAAATAATAAGGCAGCAGCCATCCTGACTGGCGTGTAATGGTACCTCATTGGGGTTTTGATTTGCATTTCTCTGATGATGAGTGAGGTTGAGCATTTTTCATGTGTTTGTTAGCCATCTGTATGTCTTCTTTGGAGAAACGGCTGCTATCCAAAAGTCTACAGGCAATAAATGCTGGAGAGGGTGTGGAGAAAAGGGAACCCTCTTACACTGTTGGTGGGAATGCAAACTAGTACAGCCGCTATGGAGAACAGTGTGGAGATTTCTTTAAAAACTGGAAATAGACCTGCCATATGACCCAGCCATCCCACTTCTGGGCATACACACCGAGGAAACCAGATCTGAAAGAGACACGGACACCCCAAGGTTCATCGCAGCACTGTTTATGATAGCCAGGACATGGAAGCAACCAAGATGCCCATCAGCAGAAGAATGGATAAGGAAGCTGTGGTACATATACACCATGGAATATTACTCAGCCATTAAAAAGAATTCATTTGAATCAGTTCTAATGAGATGGATGAAACTGGAGCCCATTATACAGAGTGAAGTAAGCCAGAAAGATAAAGAACATTACAGCATACTAACACATATATATGGAATTTAGAAAGATGGTAATGATAACCCTATATGCAAAACAGAAAAAGAGACACAGATGTACAGAACAGACTTTTGGACTCTGTGGGAGAAGGCAAGGGTGGGATGTTTCGAGAGAACAGCATCGAAACATGTATATTATCAATGGTGAAACAGATCACCAGCCCAGGTTGGATGCATGAGACAAGTGCTCGGGCCTGGTGCACTGGGAAGACTCAGAGGGATTGGGTAGAGAGGGAGGTGGGAGGGGGGATTGGGATGGGGAATACATGTAACTCCATGGCTGATTCATGTCAATGTATGACAAAACCCACTACAATAATGTAAAGTAATTAGCCTCCTACTAATAAAAATAAATGAAAAAAAAATGAAAAATAGTAAGGCAGGGTAAGGTACATTTATAAGTCATAGTGGACTAAGCAGAAAGAGGTTGGAGTCTGGGACTTCAAAGGGAAGTAAAGTAATTCACAGGAAAACAGAGAGATTTAATGTTTGTTAAACCAATGTTCGGTGCTCAATCTAGAGAGAATACGACTCAGAGAGGACTTCAATCAAACTGGCCTTGCTAAGTTCCTCCCTGTTTAGCACACCTAGTTCATAGTATACTATAGTTATATACAGTGTTGTATAGTTATCTATAGTGGTATCTCCCTCCTGGAACAGGCTCTATATTCTGTTCTCTTAGGCAGTTAGGTAGAAGTTCAAAGTTTCTTTCTGAGTCTTTTGGACCTTCCTTACTTTCAGGTTGAAACAATCTACACCCCGAAGTGGCACCTGTTGGGTCACCTGCACTGTGTCCCATCAAAAGAGCAGAAGAAGAGGAGGAAAAAATCAGACAACCTAGCTGTTTTAGAAAAAACAAAAAACAGTTTTCCTTTGTTTCATCACCAGATGTGTGTGGGGCTTTCCCCACAACAAGCAATTCTGCAGCACTAGCCTGGTGTCTTACAATTTAACTAGACTCTGACACTATGGATCTTTCTGGATGTACTGTCAGGCCCCACAGTTTAAGGGCTCCCAGGAGACTGCCACTGGCTTCACATGTCAATTTCAGGCAGTAGATCCCCAGATTACCCACAACTTCTGTATAACTTGACTATAAATCAGAAGTTCCCAAAAGCCGCCTTTTCAGGTTTGATGTACTTGCTAAAGAAACTTCTAAAACTCAGGGAAGACATGTTTGCTAGTTGAGTAGAGAATCTGATAAAGGATACAGATGAACAGACAGATGAAGAGATACATAGGTTGAGGTCTGGGTGGGTTCTGTCCCTGTGGGGTAGGGGTCCATCCCTCTTTTGATATATGTGGATGTGTTCACCAAACTGAAAGCTCTCCAACCCCCATGCTCTTGGGATTTTATGTAGGCTTTCTCACACAGGATTTATCTGTTATTAATTTTCAGTCCCTCTCTGGAGAATGGGAAGTATACGCCTGAAAACATGAAACATCTAATCATGGCTTTGTCTTTCTGGTGGCCATTTCCCATCCAGGGGCCCATCCAGACTTGCCTCATTAGAACAAAAGTGCTTCTATCATTCTTACTACCTAGGAATTTATAAGCATTTCAAGAATCTGTTTTATGAACTGGGACAAAGATTACTTATATATTTCTTATTGAAAATAACAATATTTCACAGGGAAAGAGAGGCATCAGATCCTGCCTTGAGTGGGCTTCTCCCCCAACCTCTCAGGGCAGTGCCCAGCTGCAACCAGCAGGGCTTTGCTAACGCTAGGTATAGGTAGAAAGGAAGAGCGTCCTCTTCTCCTGTGAACCCTGAGATTTACCTGCTTCTGCTGTCTGATCCTGCTTCCAGTCTACTCCCTTTAGGAAACATGAATTTCTAAGTGAATATTTAGGTGGCATTATCCTTGCAGATGACAGGGATACAAGAATTTGGGCTGATTTATCAAGTTTAGGAATGGCTATCAGTACTAGTCTCCTTAAAGGTATGTATTTACATGAAAGTGGACCTGAACTGCATTGTTGTTACTTTCTAATTACGCAGACTTTGGTCACTCATTTAACCTTTCTCCGTTTTTCAGTAACTAAGTTGGACCCTGTAGGGCTTTCCCAAAACCAAAGGGCCCACCCTGCCATGTGCTCCATCTGCCTCTTTGTAGAAAAGCTTTAGTCTCCCAGGTCTCCCCTGAGTTACAAAAGGCTGGCTCAAGGCTTGATTTAAACACTGTGAATTTGTAGTAACTAAAAATACCAGCTGGGCCAGGATAACTAGTAACAATTTAAACAACAGATCAGCGATATAGCAAAGTTACAGGATCTTTAGTTCCTTCCTGAAGTACATAGATAATGGTGTCTGATACAACTTCCTGAGTTGTTTTGCAAATACTAGAAAACCTCCACCAGATGTAAGAAGTTAAATGCATTAGAACTATGAGAAGATGGCCCCCAGACTGATTGGAGTCTGAGGATTGATGGTGACCCCTATGACACAAACTTGTTATATCACCATCAGCTAATCAGAGAATTATGCACAAGCTGATCACACACCTGTGATTCTCTCCCTCACTTTGCTTTTTTTTAAAAACAAAAAAAAGTCTTTTCTGAAATCTACTGGGGACTCTGGACCTTTTGAGCCCATATGACTCCTTGCATGGCCCTGTAATAAATGCAGCATGTTCTGTAGTTCAGCTGGTGAAGAATCTGCCTGCAATGTAGGAGACCCCAGTTCAGTCCTGGGTCGGAAAGATCCCCTGGAGAAGGGAAAGTTTACCCACTCAGTATTCTTGGGCTTCCTTGGTGGCTCAGCTAGTAAAGAATCAGCCTGCAACGAGGGAGACTTGGGTTCAATTCCTGGGCTGGGGAAATCCCTGGGAGAAGTGAACAGCTACCCACGCCAGTATTCTGGCCTAGAGAATTCCTTGGTTATATTCCACAAGGAGTGGGATAGGACTGAATGACTTTCTCTTTCACTTTCCTTCACCAAAACTTGGTGTCAGTAGATTGGCTTTACACGTGCTAGTGGACTCAAGTTTGTAAACGTTCAGTAACATTTCTTCTTGCTACTTTTCATTGTGTTAATGAAATGAGAATTCCAGGGCTTAACCTGAGGTAGGGGCTCAAAATATTAGTTCTTTCCATCTCTTCTTCCCATTTAAGTTCTGCTTAAAGGAATCTCCAGTGTAAACTCCATCTCAGTCTTAGATGGAGATACTGAAACTAATTATGCAAAACTGAAGGTGTCTCAGACAGTAAAGAATCCACTTGCAGTGCAGGAGCCCTGGGTTCGATCCCTGGCTCAGGAAGATCCCTGGAGAAGGGAATGGCTACCTACTTCAGTATTCTTGCCTGGAGAATTCCATGGACAAAGGAGCCTGGCAGGCTACAGTCCATGGGTTGCAAAGAGTTGGACATGACTGAGCGACCTACTTTCACTTTCACACTGTGCAAAGCAGAAGATGGAATTCAAGGAATCTTCCATCACCAAGCCAAGGGGAGAATTTACTATGCCTTTCTAGACATTAAAATAGGTTTTACAATTGATGATATTGAATACTTTAGAATCTAGAGTAAATATTTATCAATATGAATCTAGAAGAGCATATGTAGAAAATTTATAGTGGTTGGGGATATAAGGTGGCCCCCATTTCAGAAGAACCGGAGGGATTTTCAGAATAACCAGGAAGAATGCAAAGGGAAATTAAGTCAGAAGCTTAATTCAGAGTGGCCACCATGGAAATGCTAAGAATGGACTTAGGGAAGAGCTCCCGATAATATGGGAGCAGTTGCGGATTTTGCTGGCCCTGAAAGGGATTCAGTTGCATTCTGGTACTACTCATGAATATTGAAATCTTTAGAAGAGATTACTAATTACTAAAGGTATCCCTCAGGTTTGGGGTCAGATATGAGGGGGAAGTAGATCCAGGATTTTTGCTAATTTGGTCAAATAGAGAATTGGAGTTGATGTAATTTGGGATACCATTTTAGGGGAATATTTGTGAACCCTCAAACTAATTATCCCAGACATGTTGGGATGTCTGGGATATTAATTCAATTCAAGCAAATCTTATTGGTTCTACTATTAAAATATATCCTGGATTAGGCCACAGACCATGTGTAGCACTAAGTGCTATCCTAATATAAGCTGCTATCAGCTCTTTTCTGAATTGTTGCAATAGTCTTCTAACTTATTCCCATGAATTGTCATTTTCATTGTACTCTACCTCATTTTCTTTGTCTATTCACACAGTATGAACATTTTAATGAGAGAATGACCCTTTCAAATCAAAAGTAAGATGTCATTCCTCTGCTTATAAATCTTGAAGAGCTTTTCATCTCTCTCTTAGCAAAAGTAGCAAGTCCTACAATGTCCCACAAGCCTTTATATCAATTTGATCTGACAAGCACAAAACTGCAACTATACTGGCTTCTTTATTAGACCTCATCTGCTTCCATCTTGCAGTCTTTGCTCTTGCTCTATCTGAAAAAAAATTTATTGTTTCCATCCCTTTCTTCAGAATTCTGCTCATATTTCACTGTACCTGGGAAAGTATTTCCTGATGACCCTATATTAAATAGCAGTCTTGTATGCCCAGCACTCATTACCTTCTTTATTTTCCTATATTTTTTCTTCTTAACATTTGCCATCATCTAACATACCATTTATGACCTAAATCAAATCCCTTACAATTATACAGTGGAAGTGACAAATAGATTCAAAGGATTATATCTGATAGAGTGCCTGAGAACTATGGACAGAGGTTTGTGACATTGTACAGAAGGCAGTGATGAAGACCATCCCCAAGGAAAAAAAGAAATGCAAAAAGGCAAAATGGTTGTCTGAGGAGGCCTTACAAATAGCTGAGAAAAGAAGAGACGCGAAAGGCAAAGGACAAAAGGAAAGAAAGACCCATTTGAATGCAGAGTTCCCAAGAATAGCAAGGAGAAATCAGAAAGCCTTCCTAAGTGATCAGGGCAAAGAAATAGAGGAAAACAATAGAATGGGAATGACTAGAGATCTCTTAAAGAAGATTAGAGATACCAAGGGGACATTTCATGCAAAGATAAGCACAATAAAGGACAGAAACAGAATGGACCTAACAGAAGCTGAAGATATTGAGAACAGGTGACAAGAATACACAGAAGAACTATACAAAAAAGATCTTCATGACCCAGATAACCATGATGTTGTGATCACTCACCTAGAGCCAGACATCTTGGCGTGCGGTCAAGTAGGCCTTAGGAAGCATCCTACGAACACGACTAGTGAAGGTGATGAAATTCTAAGTAAACTATTTCAAATCCTAGAAGATGATGTTATTGAAGTGCTGCACTCAATGTGCCAGCAAATTTGGAAAATTCAGCAGTGGCCACAGGACTGGAAAAGGTCAGTTTTCATTCCAATCCCAAAGAAAGTCAATGCCAAAGAATGTTCAAACTATCGCACAATTGCACTCAACTCACAAGCTAGCAAAGTAATGCTTAAAATTCTCCAATCTAGGCTACAACAATATATGAACCGAGACCTTCCAGATGTTCAAGCTGGATTTAGAAAAGGCAGAGGAACCAGAGATCAAATTGCCAATCAAAGAAAAAGCAAGAGAATTCCAGAAGAACATCTACTTCTGCTTTATTGATTACACCAAAGCCTTTGACTATGTAGATCACAACAAACTGTGGAAAATTCTTTAACAGATAGGAATACCAGACTGCTTTACCTGACTCCTGAGAAACCTGTACACAGGTCAAAAGCAACAGTTAGAACTGGACATGGAACATGAACTGGTTCCAAATTGGGAAAGGAGTATGTCAAGTCTGTATATTGTAATCCTGCTTATTTAACTTATGTGTAGAGAAAATCATGAGAAATGCTAGGCTGAATGAAGCACAAGCTGGAATCAAGATTGTCGGGAGAAATATCAATAGCCTCAGATATGCAGATGACACCACCCTTATGGCAGAAAGCAAAGAGGAACTAAAGAGCCTCTTGCTAAAAATGAATGAGTTGAGTGAAAAAGCTGGTTTAATACTCAACATTCCAAAAACTAAGATCATAGCATCTGGTCCTATCACTTCATGGACATAGATGGGGAAAAATGGAAACAGTGACAGACTTATTTTCTTGGGCTCCAAAATCACTGCAGATGGTGACTGCATCCATGAAATTAAAAGACGCTCACTCCTTGGAAGAAAACCTATGACCAGCCCATACAGCACATGAAAAAGCAGAGACATTACTTTGTCAACAAAGGTCCATCCTTTGTTGGTCTAACCAAAGGTCCAACCAAAGCTATGGTTTTACCAGTAGTCATGTATGGATGTGAGAGTTGGACTCAAGCTCAGCTCAAGAAAACTGAGCACCAAAGAACTGACGCTTTTGAATTGTGGTGGTGGAGAAGACTCTTGAGAGTTCCTTGAACTGCAGGGAGATCAAACCAGTCAATCTTAAAGGAAATCAGTCCTGAATATTCATTGGAAGGACTGATGCTGTAGCTGAAGCTCCAGTACTTTGGCCACCTGATGCGAAGAACTGACTCATTGGAAAAGACCCTGATGCTGGGAAAGACTGAAGACAGGAAGAGAAGGGGACGACAGAGGATGAGATTGTTGGATGGCATCACCAACTCGATGAAAATGAGTTTGAGCAAGGTCTGGGAGTTGGTGATGGATGGATGGGAAGCCTGGCATGCTGCATTCCATGCTATCACAAAGAGTCAAACATGACTGGGCAGCTGAACTGAATTGAACATATTATTTACATCCTTGTTTATTTATTGTCTCTTTCTACTAGAAACTTTATAAAAATAATGACTTTATCTCTTTCTTTAACACTTGAGTCACTAACTTTTATAATAGTAGCTAGAACACAGAATGTACCTCCATGGTTATTGAACATATGTAATAGTAATAGTTTCTTTATTTTACTAAAATTGGATCATATTATAGACAGTGATTTGTACCTTGTTTTGTCTAATTAATGTGTGTTCAAATTTTTCTATGTAGATGTACAAGGAGTTGTGTCATTTTTCTTAATTTCTTATTAAATTCTATTGAAGAGATAGACTGTGTTTCTGCTTCAGTTCAGTTAAGGCACTCAGTCATGTCCGACTCTTTGCGACCCCATGAATCACAGCATGCCAGGCCTCCCTGTCCATCACAAACTCCCGGAGTTTACCCGAACACATGTCCCTTGAGTCAGTGATGCCATCGAGCCATCTCATCCTCTGTTGCCCCCGTCTCCTCCTGCCCCCAATCCCTCCCAGCATCAGGGTCTTTTCCAATGAGTCAACTCTTTGCATGAGGTGGCCAACGTACTGGAGTTTCAGCTTCAGCATTAATCCTTCCAACGAACACCCAGGACTGATCTCCTTTAGGATGGACTGGTTGGATCTCCTTGCAGTCCAAGGGACTCTCAAGAGTCTTCTCCAACACCACAGTTCAAAAGCATCAATTTTTTGGTGCTCAGCATTCTTCACAGTCCAACTCTCACATCCATACATGACCACGGAAAAACAATAGCCTTGACTAGTTGGACCTTTGTTGGTAAAGTAATGTCTCTGCTTTTTAATATGCTATCTAGGTTGGTCATAACTTTCCTTCCAAGGAGTAAGCATCTTTTAATTTCATGGCTGCAATCACCATCTGCAGTGATTTTGGAGCCCCCCCAAAATAAAGTCTGACACTGTTTCCACTGTTTCCCAATCTATTTCCCATGAAGTGATGGGACCAGATGCCGTGATCTTAGTTTTCTGAATGTTCAGCTTTAAGTCAGCTGTTTCACTCTCCTCTTGCACTTTCATCAAGAGGCTTTTTAGTTCCTCTTCACTTTCTCCAAGCCAGGCTTCAGCAATATGTGAACCGTGAACTTCCAGATGTTCAAGATGGCTTTAGAAAAGGCAGAGGAACCAGAGACCAAATTGCCAACATCTGCTGGATGATCGAAAAAGCAAGAGAGTTCCAGAAAAACATCTATTTCTGCTTTATTGACTATGCCAATACCTTTGACTGTGTGGATCACAATAAACTGTGGAAAATTCTGAAAAAGGTGGGAATGCACTACCCTTAGGAGACTTAAAAACAAAATTCAACTGAGTAAATTATTTAAAATCTCTTTCACTTTGTTCAATGAATCATGTACCAGTCAGAGTCCAGTCTAGTAGACAGAAGGGTCTCTGAAGGGCTATACAGTGAAGTAATTTCATAGACAGAGGGGAAAAGGAAAAAGAAAGCTGAACCAGGTAAAAAAGCAGATCGGTTATTAGAAGGTTAGTTTCCTTATAGAGAATGGGTAGAATTTATCAGGTAGATTGTCTAACCCCTGCTGATCAGGCAATTGCTGATTGACTGGTATTAGACTAACTTTTGGGAAAGCCAAAACTATAATTGTCTCAGTTTGCTGTGTAGCGTTAGCATGAATGACTCAATTTGGGGCCTACTGTCTTGTTTTTAACAGAGCCTGTGACAGTGTTCTTGCTTCTTGACATTCATGACAGAGCACTTTGCTAGTTTCCCTCCTTTGCAAACCTGGATGCACTTCTCTGTTGGTTTTGCAGGCTCAACAAACCTTATGCAGACATGCATACTGTAACTCATTATGGCATTGTTGTACCACCTTCCTCATCTACTTCGTCCTCTCACTCTAAATGACTCCTTGGCTTCACTGGTCAATTTATATGTAAATTATTGTTTTCTCCATCAAGAACTGTATCAGAGTTCTATGTAGAAGAAAACTGTTACTTTGAATAATTTGGAATATGGGATTTATTATAGGGGTTTGATTTCATGAAGCAGTATGACTATTGCCTCTGTGATTAGTGGTGGGCCTAAGTCATGGGGACAGGCACTTGGGGAGGAAAGATAAATATGACATGGGGGAGGATAATGACAAACTGGAATCCATGAGGATGAGCTATAGACTGTTTTGGTCCTTTACAGCCTCCAATCATCCAATTACCTGACTTTGATAATTCAGGTAGTCTACAAAAGAAGCTGGTGCCCTTGGTCACAATATTAAACTTCTACCTGGCTCATGAGTCAGTGAAGATGAAGCAGGGGAGCTGGATGGGAGCTGATGGAGTTGTCAACTGAACCACTGCCCCACATCTACAAGGTGAGTCAGTGACAACATCTGTGAGTTGAGATAGTGTCCCTAACCAGCTTCCTACGTGGAAGAAGAATACAAAGAATATACCTACTGCTTCAGCTCTACCTTCTAAATCTCACACAAAATATCTCTGTGGTTTACACTAACCTTGAACCATTAATGAAGATGGTGAGTGCAGCCATGAAATTAAAAGGCACTTGCTCGTTGGCAGAAAAGCTATGACTAACCTAGACAGCTTATTAAAGAGCAGAGACATTACTGTGCCAACAAAGGTCCGTCTAGTCAAAGATATGGTTTTTCCAGTAGTCATGTATGGATGTGAGAGGTGGACTATAAAGAAAGCTGATTCCCAAAGAATTGATGCTTTTGAACTATGGTGTTGGAGAAGACTCTTGAGAGTCCCTTGGACTGCAAGGAGATCCAATCAGTCCATTCTAAAGGAAATCAGTCCTGAATATTCATTGGAAGGACTGATGATGAAGCTGAAACTACAATACTTTGGGCACTTGATGCGAGGAGCTGACTCATTTGAAAAGACCTTGATGCTGGGAAAGATTGAAGGCAGGAGGAGAAGGGGACGACAGAGGATGAGATGGTTGGATGGCATCACCAGCTCAATGGACATGAGTTTGAGTAAGCTCAGGAGTTGGTGATGGACAGGGAGGCCTGGCATGCAGCAGTCCATGGGGTGTCAGAGAGTCAGACACGACTGAGTGACTGAACTGAACTGAACTGAACTGAACTATTAATAACACAAGGAAGGAAGTTCTAGAGAATGTAGTTTCAATTTAACTAAGTAGACACAGGACAGCTCCACTACAGTCTTGATTTTCAGCCCCATAACACTATGGTGACCACATACTTTTTGCTTTTAAAATGGGGCACTTTAAAGAGTGGAAGATGATGGGGCAAGTGCTAAAATCCTCACAGCAATCCAGGCCATCTATTTAGAACATACACTCTGAATCTGCCAATTGTCTACTTTGGACTGGACCTCTTGTAGTATTTCCTCCAAGTTCAGTTCCTGATGCTAGTCAGGTTTATTCTTAGCATCATGCTAAATTGTATTAAAGAGACACATTCCTGTGGCAACCAAAATTTCTTCCCTGGGCTTTACAGTCTTCTGTCATGGTGGTCTCTATAATGTGTGTGTGTTGTTAGTCATTCAGTCATGTCCGATTCTTTGTGACCCTGTGGATGGTAGCTTGCCAGGCTCCTCTGTCCATGGGGATTCTCCAGGCAAGAATACTGGAGTGGGTTGCCATGTCCTCCTCCAGTTCTCTATCATAATGAGCTCTAATACACTGTTTTCCTATTTTCCATTTACTTCTGCTTTTTTCTTCCATGGAATCTTCTCAGTTGTAGTGAGTTTTAAACTTTGGCTTCAGGACTTCCGTGGTGGTCCAGTGGTTAAGAACCTGCATGCTGGTACAGGGGACATGGATTCTATCCCTGGTCTGGAAAGATGCCACATGCCTCAGGACAACCATTCCCACAAGCTGCAACTGAGCCCACATGCTGCAGCTACTAAAGACCATGTGCCTAGAGGTTATGCTCTGCAACAAGAGAAACCACTGCAATGAGAAGCCCAGGCACCAAAAGGAAGAGTAGCTCCCACTCATCACAACTAGAGAAAGCTAGAGAAAGGCCTTACATGGTAATTAGGACCCAGCACAGCCAAAAATTAAAAACAGCAAAACAAAACAAAAAACTTTGGCTTCTTTTTCTTTAAATCAGTATATGGGCTTAGTGTACCTACTAATGGCCTTTGTGTATCTACTTATGGGGGGGCTATCTACTATCTGCTAATCTACCATAATTTCTGGAGTTTACCTTCTTGCTGTTCAGTGGCTAAGTCATGTCTGAATCTTTGCAACCCCATGGGCTACAGCATGCCAGGCTTGCCTGTCCTTCGTCATCTCCCAGAGCTTGCTCAAACTCATGTGCACTGAGTCAGTGATACTCTCTAATCATCTCATCCTCTCTCACTACCTTCTCCTCCTACCCTCAGTCTTTTCCAGCATCAGGGTCTTTTCCAAAGAGTAAGCTCTTTGCATCAGGTTGCCAAAATATTGGAGCTTCAGTTTCAACATCAGTTCAGTTCAGTTAAGTTCAGTTCAGTTCAGTCGCTCAGTGGTGCCCAACACTTTGTGATCCAATGAATCGCAGCACGCCAGGCCTCCCTGTTCGTCACGAACTCCCGGAGTTTACGCAAACACATGTACAACGAGTCAGTGATGCTATCCAGCCATCTCATCCTCTGTCGTCCCTTTCTCCTCCTGACCCCAATCCTTCCCAGCAACAGGATCTTTCCCAGTTGGAGTTTCAGCTCCAGCATCAGTCCTTCCATGAGCACCCACCACTGAACTGCTTTAGGATTGACTGGTTGGATCTCCTTGTAGTCCCGGGGACTCTCAAGAGTCTTCCCCAACACCACAGTTCAAAAGCATCAATTCTTTGGTGCTCAGCTTTCTTTATAGTCCAATTCTCACATCCATACATGACTACTGGAAAAACCATATCCTTGACTAGATGGACCTTTGTTGGCAAAAAAATGTATCTGCTTTCTAACATGCTGTCTAGGTTGGTCATACTTTCCTCCCAAGGAGTAAGTGTCCTTTAATTTCTTGGCTGCAATCACCATCTGCATTCATTTTGGACCCCACAAAAATAAAGTCTGACACTGTTTCCACTGTTTTCCCATCTATTTCCCATGAAGTGATGGGACCAGATTCCATGATCTTTGTTTTCTGAATTTTGAGCTTTAAGCCAACATTTTCACTCTCCTCTTTCACTTTCATCAAGAGGCTCCTTAGTTCTTCTTCACTTTCTGCCATATGGGTGGTGTCATATGCATATCTGAGGTTATTGATATTTCTCCCAGCAATCTTGATTCCAGCTTATGCTTCCTCCAGCCCAGCATTTCTCATGATGTATTCTGCATATAAGTTAAATAAGCAGGGTGACAATATATAGCTTTGACATACTCCTTTTCCTATTTGGATCCAGTCTGTTGTTCCATGTTCAGTTCTAACTGTTGCTTCCTGACCTGCATATAGGTTTCTCAAGAGGCAGGTCAGGTGGTCTGGTATTCCCATCTCTTTCAGAATTTTCCACAGTTTATTGTGATCCACTTAGTCAAAGGCTTTGGCATAGTCAATAAAGCAGAAACATGTTTTTCCAACATCCACCCAATTCTCAATGACAAGGAATCAAGGACTCCTCCAAATACTCTCTCTTAATCAACATGGAGAAACATTTCTCCAAACTGGGGATGAAGCTTTTCCAGTCCTAACTGATACTGGAGCAATATCTCCATGCTCAGTCCCGCTACTGTAAAGCACTCCCTGCCTTGGAGTACTAACAGTTAAAATAATGGGATCTCTAATTAACTTCAAGAGGTTCCTTCCTATCCCTAAGCCTATTTTCTTCTGTTTAGGCCCTTCAAGAAATACACCACACCCTTTTCCTCTTAGTTCCTCTTGTTGCAGAAAAGAATGGGGCACAAGAGGATAGTCACGTCCCAGGACTCAGACAATTTCCTGGCACAGCTGCCAAGTATTTGTTCCTGGCTTTACACTGGAAGGAATTCAAGAGTGAGCCATGGTAAAGTGAAAGAAGGCTTATTCAGGGAGATAAACATACTGCATAAACAGATACTGGGCCAACTCAAGAAGGCAAGAGGCCATGGGAAACACACACTCCATAGGTAGAGTGGGGCCATCCCAGAAGATGAGAGGCCCCAAAACATAGGTTGGGTAATTTAATAGGCTAATGAGTGGGATGATTATTCCACCTATTTTGGGGAAAAGCCTGGGATTTTCAGGAGTTGGACCACTGTCCACTTCTTGATCTTTTCCAGTTGGCCTCAGAATGGTCATAGCTCTGGCAGGTGTGTCATTTAGCACGCTGATAAACTACAATGAATGCATAACGAGGTTCAAGGTCGAGTGGAAGTCGATTCATCCTAGCTGGTTCTAACTAGTAAATGTCGTGTCTTCAAGGGCTATATCATTCTTTTAAAGGTTGTGCCTCTGTCTCCTGCCTGTCTCATTCTGCTCTTCATGCATCACTAACATCCATCCCCACAAGAAGCTTATTCTTCACTGTAACTGATTTATATAGTGCATTCTTTAATAATACAGTTGATGAAGCTAGCCAATACCTTTGGGCCTTCACTTGGAAAAAAAAGAATTCACCTTGACAGTACTGCCTCAATGTTACATACTTGGAGTATGTATATAAGCCCTTCTTATTTCTCACAAATTCTGAAGACTGATCTAGATGATATAAAGTTCCTTAAAGGTTCCATTTTGTTGCAATAAGTGGATGATTTGCTACTTCTCTGCCCTCCTTCTGATGCCTCCTCACAAAAAGACAGCTTTTACCTGCTACAGCTTTTAGCTTAGAAGGGACAGAAGGTCACCAATGAAAAATTATAGTTCTCCCAAGCACAAGTTCTACATCTAGGGCCTCTGATATCAGAACAAGGGCCGTACCTAGATAAACTTCATCGTATCCTAAAGTTTCCCCAGACCCCAAGCTAAACACTGTCTGTGAGGTTTTCTCAGGCTAGTTGGCTATTGACAAAACAGGATTTCAAATTTCTTTCTTCTGGCCAAACCTTTGTATGTTTTACACAACAGTAACAATTCTGACCCAACTTTATGGGAAAAATCAATGACACATATTTTAAGACCTTGCAGGAGAGTTTGATAAACCCACCTGTCCATGAGCATTCTAATTATCAGATTCCTTTTTTCTCTTTTTGTGCATGAAAAGGGTGGAATGCCCTTGAGATACTCACGCAAAACATGGGGATCACCACTGACCCATAGAATATAGTCAACAGTTGGACCCTGTGGCATGGGAATAAACCTTTTGCCTTAGAGCCATTACTATTTCTACTCTTTTGGTTGAGGACACCAAGAAAATTTTGTGGGAATCTCTTTAATCATTGTACCTCATGCAGTGGAAACTCTCCTGAATTCTCACTGAACTCAACATTACTGCCAGCAGTCTCACCTCTTGCAAAGTCCTTTTGTTAATTGCTCCTCACATAACTCTTTTTACTTTTTAATAACCTTAATCCTGCTGTTCTTCTTCCCTATATCACCAAAAAAAAAAAAAAAAGAAAAAAAACCCTCACAATGGCTTAAAGCTAACGGATCATCTCCTAACTACTTGTTATGATCTACAGGAAATTCCTCTGGGTAACCATGACAACTTATGGTTCACTGATGGTGGTTAATTATGCTGGATATGCTGTTGCATACCTTTTGATATTGTTTAGGTAGCATTTTTATCTGTGCTCTTTCAGCCCAAAAGTCTAAATTATATGCTTTTACATGGACTAATCCTTTAGCCAAGGAGAAATCTGCCAACATTTATACTTATAGTAGACATACATTTGGAATGTTCTCGAAGCAAAGTGGCATCCTTACTCCTAGCAGAAATGAGATTTAAAGTGGTCACAATGGTCTGGAATTCTTGGGTATAACACCTTTACTGGCTATTTTACTTTTTATTAATATTGAGTCATTCTAAACTTAACTCTCTGGAAGCTAAGAGAAATCATCTTGCTAATATTTCCACAAAGAATGCTGCCTTTAAAGGGAAAAATAACAGCTAAACCTATGTCATGATCCAAAGGGATATTTCTCTAAATGACAATTTAGAGAAACTGGCTAAAGAAGCCCAGCAATTGGTCTCAGAAAAGGAAAAAGAAGATTGGAAATTCAACAACTGTTGACTAGATAACAAGAGGAAGTTCCACTTAGGACTAAATAACAACTTAGAGTAACTGAGCAGGAGCCTGCCATGACCTCTGCCTCTCATTTATAGAAAAATTTTAGCCTCCTAGGCCTCGCCCAAGTTCAAAAGAGCAAATTTAATCAGAGAAGTGAGAAAATACAGAAACAAAGGGAAACAGTTAAGACAAAATAATAATAGTTTAGTCATACAACAAATTCAAGGACTTCAGTTCCTCTCAAAGGCTATATCTAATATTCTGAGCCATATCCTTGAGCTGTCTTGCAGATATTGAAAGCCCCATCAGGTAGAAGAAGTTAACTGCATGCTGACCACAAGCACACAGACCCCAGAACTGTTGGCACTAAGGTTGATAATACTGACTCTCAATTATATACCTCACCACCAGCTAATCAGAATGCCCACAGGTTAATAAGGCACCCTACAACCCTCTCACTCACATGAGAAAGTGTCTTAAAAAACACTTCCATCAAATCCACCAGGGAGTTCTGATCTTTTCAGCATTAGTTGCTTGGCCTTGCAATAAATGCTGCACTTCTCTTCACCACAGTTAGAGGTCAGCATATTGACTTTACTGTGAATGAACAAGCAGACCCAAGTTTATCTCAGTATCACCAGTCCTGGAGACTCTAAATTCCCATGCCTCAACACTGTTGGAGACACTGTTGGTCCGCTAACACAATGATAGCCTTAATGAGTCAATATTGGTGGGAAAGCATTAACAAGGTTGCAAAGAGTACTTACCTCACTTGTTCCACTTGTCCAAAGCACAACAGAAACAAGCCTATTTGTACTGTTTCTTAACAATTTAAACTGGTCTTTGGAATCTGGCCAATATATTTCATAAAATTTCATCTGTCTGATAAATATAAATATATTTTAATCCTGATTTGTATGTTTTCACACTGAACTGAAGCCTCCCCTTCAGAAGGCCTGTTCTACGGCCAAAGTCCTTCTGAAAAAGATAATCCATACCTATAAAACTCCTCTCAACCTCAATAATGATCAAGAAATCCATTTTACCGGCCAGATACTTCAACAGCTATGCTGGTTTTCTAATACATCCACTGTGCTTACCACCCTCAATCCTCTGGTTTAGTCAAACATGGCAACAGGATTCTTAAGATTTAATTTGCAAAACTTGTACAGGCTCTCCAAACACATTGGCAAATATCATTGCCATTAGTCCTTCTGTATCTTGGATCCACCTTTTTGGAAACTTATAAGCTCTCACCTTTTGAGATAGTGACAAGATGCCCAATGCACTTGGGTCCTGCTTCTTTTGACTCAAAACTGATAGAAGAAGAAATATTCTAATACTGCAAAGACCTAATTATTTCTATTAAAAGTAACCATATTTTGGTAGATCATTCATTTCACAGTGCACTTTCAAGAGATGAAGACCTTAAGCATCACAGCTTGCAACCTGGAGATTTCATCTACTGGAAACGAGACCTCCAGAAGAGGTCTCCTCAACCTGGGTGGAAAGGCCTGTTTCAGGCACTGCTAACCAACACTTGTGCCACCAAACTCCAAGGAAAAGACAGACTGTGGATTCACACAACATACCTAAAGAAAGCACCAAATCCTGACCAGACTGCACATCATCTGGTGACCTGAAAGTAAAAATTTCCAAGAATTTAAGCAGGAGACATTGGATGAGATGTTTTCCCAAGATATCCAGATTAGGTTTGTTGGGAGTTTGTCACATAAAGTTTTGTGACAGAAAGCTTTGATGATGATATGAAGCTTCAGATGACCCCCAATGTCCAGGATCTTGATAACACATGGACTTCAGATAAGAAGTGCCTGAGCATTCTCCCTCCTGCCCCTCATTACTCAAATGTGACTCCAACAGGTTTCCAATCTGCACCTTCCCTCCAATGTGAGATACTATGTTCACGCTACAATTATAGGAGGAAAGGTCCTTCCTGGCACTGATGGACAAAAAAGCCACTGAAATCAGAAAACCTAACTCTTGATCAGCAGTTCCTCCAGAGAAAAATCCTGATAATAAGGGGAAAAATGTAAAAAAAAAAAAAAAAAGGTAAATAGAAACCTTATTTAAATAGAGTCAGCAGGCCAGAGAGGAAGCTCACACACGCTCTGGGAAAATAGCAGAGCCCAACAGGAAGAAAAAATATTCCTCCTGTTCCTGTCAAGGACTCAGATATGAAAAGCCATGGGTTCCTTTTTTCACTATGACCTTTGCAATTTCCTTCTTCCTTCTATAAAAGCATTCTCCTTCCCTTGCTGTGTGGGTGGGGACTTGCATGTGGCTTGCCAAGATGGCAGCCCCCAGGTTGTAGTCCTCTGCTGATCATGAGTAAACCCCTGCTTGCTGGAGAAATGTCTTGGTGTCTATTTATTTCAGCATTATTTAATAATCCATTTAAGTTATTATTAGGTATTCATATCAATTTTATACCTTATTGAATTTTCCTTCCAAGCAGAATAAATATATTATATTTCACAGTGAAATCATATTTTATGGTGAAAAGTATAAGGCAAACAACACATCAGGGATGAAAAGGTAAGGGATTAAGAAATACAAACTACTATGATAAAATAAATAAGCAAAATGGATATACCATACAGCAGAGAGGGAAATGGCTACTATTTTATAAAAAGTGTAAATAACCTATAAATATACTGAATCACTATATTGCACACCCGAAACTAATATGATTTTGTAAATCAGCTATACTTTTAAAAAACATATCAGGGGAGGGTAATAGAAAAGGGAATAGCAAACAGAGGATGTCAGCTTCACATAAAGTGCTTAGAAAGGCCCTTCCATGGCTTCCCTGGTGGCTTAGTGATAGATAAAGAATGCCAATGCAGGAGACATGGGGAGATTCCTCATGCCTAGAGCAGCTAAGCCCATGCACCACAACTACTGAGTCAGTGCTGTAGAGCCCAGGAGCCACAACTACGGAAGCGCAAGCGCCCCAGAGCCAGTGCTCTGCAACAAGAGAAGCCTGTGCACTGCAGCTAGGGAGTAGCCCTTGCTCACTGCAGCTAGAAAAAACACTCACACAGCAACAAAGACCCAGCAGAGCCAAAAACAAATAAATAAACAAGACTATTAAAAAAAAATAAAAGGCCTTTCTAAGAAAGTTATTGTGAATTAAAGGCCTAAAGGAATTGAAAGAGGGAATAATTTAGTTATCTGATGAACGAGCTTTCTGGATAAAGCTAACAGCAAGTTTAAAATTCCTTAGAAGGAAATGCAGCAGATTAGTTTGAGAAGTTAGTACAGGAAGCTTTGACTTTTCAGGAAAGCCTGGTTTCATTTTGCTGTCTGACCTCATATTCCATAGGACACAAGAAAAGGATTTGAAGGGCATAAGATATAGTTAAATGAAGGCTGTTTAAACTGCATGAGAATTACCATGCAGAGGTATGTGCTGCACTGTATGTCACGGGTTTTTTGTAACATGAACAAATAAAGATAAAGGATGTAAGGATATACTGTGTACACTAGTTGCCTACCTAGGGTTTCATTAAGAAAGTACCACAGACTGGTTGGCTTAAAATAACAGAAATTCATTGCCTCAGGTTCCTGGAGGCTAGAAGTTCAAAATCAAGGTGTTAGCAGAGTCATCCTTCATCTGAAACCTGTAGGGAAGAATCTTCATTTGCCTCTTCAGTTTTTTTTGGTGATGTGTTGACAAAATTTGGCATTCTTGAACTTGCAGTTACAGCAACTCAATCTCTGCCTCCGTCATTACGTGGTACTTCCCCCTGTGGGTCTCTTTCTCCTCTTCTTACAAGGATACCAGTTATATTCGATTAAGGGCCACCCTGCCCAAATAGGACCACATCTCACCTAATTACATCTGGAATCACCCTATTTCCAAATAAAGTCACATTCTGAGCAACAGGGAGTGAAAATTTATTAACATATCTTTTAGGGGACACAATTCAACCCATTAAACTGGGCTTAACCATTAAGGCTCAAGGCAGATAGTGACAGCAAAGTTGTGAGTTTGGGGATATCCTGAGAAGTAAAGGGATCTTGCCAAGATAAACAGAGTTCTGGGGCCCCTTCTCCACCTACACAGGTAAAAGCATTGAAGGCAGGAGGACAGAAAGTTTTTCTTGACATGTTTGGTAAGCCTGACCCCTCCTAGATCACCTGACCACTCCTAGTCTTCATGATCTAGTCTGCAGGAACAGTTTCTAATAAATATTTATCATTTCAACAATATATACTTCCCAAGGTAGCTAGAAATGATATTTATAACAATTTAAAGTGGCTATTTCTCAACACCATTCAAAGACACGACTTCCTCTTATTTCAAACATGTCTCTGAATCATACTGTTGAATAGGTTGCTTTTTGGATATTTTCCTGTATGTGCTGATTCCATGCATAGGATACAGATTCAACTGTTTTCTACTTCAGACCATGGCTCAACTTACATTAGTCTGTTCCTGACCTGGTTTCCTGTTCTTCTTGTTTTTTTCTCCAAGTCTCTGTGTATACATATTTCTTAAATAATCAGTACAAACATAAAGCAGTCATTTGAGATAAACTTCTTAGCATTCAGCCATGAATCTTTGCTTTCCTATGTGACTTTAATTCCTGTTTAAATTTTTCTTCTTTTCCTGAGAATGATGAAATATCATCAAAGAGAACTTCTTGAAGAGAGAGGACAATCTTGTTTAATGAAGGAAAGTTCCATTGAACTCAGGAATTTCCAATCATACATCTCTTATGAATAGTCACTTAGAGTTGGATGCTCCCCTGAGATCAACAATTAAAAACTTTCAAATGTGAATTTTTAAAAAGTTAGGCTTTTAGTAACCAAATGAATTGATGTAGTTTAGATAAATGGGAGAAATATCAACAACCTCAGATATACAATAATAACACACTAATGGCAGAAAGTGAAGAGGAACTAAAAAGCCTCCTGATGAAAGTGAAAAAGGAGAGTGAAAAAGCCGGCTTAAAATTCAACATTCAAAAAACCTAGGCTCATGACATTCAGTCCCATCACTTCATGGCAAATAAATGGAGACAAAATGGAAACAGTAACAGAATTTATTTTCTTGGGCTCCAAAATCACTGCAGATGGTGACTGCAGCCATGAAATTAAAAGATGCTTGCTCCTTGTCAGAAAAACTATGGCAAACCTAACAACATATTCAAAAGCAGTGACATACTTGCCAACAAATATCCATATAGTCAAAGCTATGGTTTTTCAGTAGTCATGTATGGATGTGAGAGTTGGACCGTAAAGAAAGGTGAGCACCAAAGAACTAATGCTTTCAAATAGTGGTGTGGGAGAAGACTCTTGAGAGTCCCTTGGACAGCAAGGAGATCAAACCAGTCAATCCTAAAGGAAATCAATTCTGAATGTTCATTGGAAGGACTGATGTTGAAACTGAAGCTCCAATATTTTGGCAACCTGATGCAAAGAGCTTACTCTTTGGAAAAGACCCTGATGCTGGAAAAGACTGAGGGTAGGAGGAGAAGGTAGTGAGAGAGAATGAGATGATTAGAGAGTATCACTGACTCAGTGCACATGAGTTTGAGCAAGCTCTGGGAGATGACGAAGGACAGGCAAGCCTGGCATGCTGTAGCCCATGGGGTTGCAAAGATTCAGACATGACTTAGCCACTGAACAGCAAGAAGGTAAACTCCAGAAATTATGGTAGATTAGCAGATAGTAGATAGCCCCCCCATAAGTAGATACACAAAGGCCATTAGTAGGTACACTAAGCCCATATACTGATTTAAAGAAAAAGAAGCCAAAGTTTTTTGTTTTGTTTTGCTGTTTTTAATTTTTGGCTGTGCTGGGTCCTAATTACCATGTAAGGCCTTTCTCTAGCTTTCTCTAGTTGTGATGAGTGGGAGCTACTCTTCCTTTTGGTGCCTGGGCTTCTCATTGCAGTGGTTTCTCTTGTTGCAGAGCATAACCTCTAGGCACATGGTCTTTAGTAGCTGCAGCATGTGGGCTCAGTTGCAGCTTGTGGGAATGGTTGTCCTGAGGCATGTGGCATCTTTCCAGACCAGGGATAGAATCCATGTCCCCTGTACCAGCATGCAGGTTCTTAACCACTGGACCACCACGGAAGTCCTGAAGCCAAAGTTTAAAACTCACTACAACTGAGAAGATTCCATGGAAGAAAAAAGCAGAAGTAAATGGAAAATAGGAAAACAGTGTATTAGAGCTCATTATGATAGAGAACTGGAGGAGGACATGGCAACCCACTCCAGTATTCTTGCCTGGAGAATCCCCATGGACAGAGGAGCCTGGCAAGCTACCATCCACAGGGTCACAAAGAATCGGACATGACTGAATGACTAACAACACACACACATTATAGAGACCACCATGACAGAAGACTGTAAAGCCCAGGGAAGAAATTTTGGTTGCCACAGGAATGTGTCTCTTTAATACAATTTAGCATGATGCTAAGAATAAACCTGACTAGCATCAGGAACTGAACTTGGAGGAAATACTACAAGAGGTCCAGTCCAAAGTAGACAATTGGCAGATTCAGAGTGTATGTTCTAAATAGATGGCCTGGATTGCTGTGAGGATTTTAGCACTTGCCCCATCATCTTCCACTCTTTAAAGTGCCCCATTTTAAAAGCAAAAAGTATGTGGTCACCATAGTGTTATGGGGCTGAAAATCAAGACTGTAGTGGAGCTGTCCTGTGTCTACTTAGTTAAATTGAAACTACATTCTCTAGAACTTCCTTCCTTGTGTTATTAATAGTTCAGTTCAGTTCAGTTCAGTTCAGTCACTCAGTCGTGTCTGACTCTCTGACACCCCATGGACTGCTGCATGCCAGGCCTCCCTGTCCATCACCAACTCCTGAGCTTACTCAAACTCATGTCCATTGAGCTGGTGATGCCATCCAACCATCTCATCCTCTGTCGTCCCCTTCTCCTCCTGCCTTCAATCTTTCCCAGCATCAAGGTCTTTTCAAATGAGTCAGCTCCTCGCATCAAGTGCCCAAAGTATTGTAGTTTCAGCTTCATCATCAGTCCTTCCAATGAATATTCAGGACTGATTTCCTTTAGAATGGACTGATTGGATCTCCTTGCAGTCCAAGGGACTCTCAAGAGTCTTCTCCAACACCATAGTTCAAAAGCATCAATTCTTTGGGAATCAGCTTTCTTTATAGTCCACCTCTCACATCCATACATGACTACTGGAAAAACCATATCTTTGACTAGACGGACCTTTGTTGGCACAGTAATGTCTCTGCTCTTTAATAAGCTGTCTAGGTTAGTCATAGCTTTTCTGCCAACGAGCAAGTGCCTTTTAATTTCATGGCTGCACTCACCATCTTCATTAATGGTTCAAGGTTAGTGTAAACCACAGAGATATTTTGTGTGAGATTTAGAAGGTAGAGCTGAAGCAGTAGGTATATTCTTTGTATTCTTCTTCCACGTAGGAAGCTGGTTAGGGACACTATCTCAACTCACAGATGTTGTCACTGACTCACCTTGTAGATGTGGGGCAGTGGTTCAGTTGACAACTCCATCAGCTCCCATCCAGCTCCCCTGCTTCATCTTCACTGACTCATGAGCCAGGTAGAAGTTTAATATTGTGACCAAGGGCACCAGCTTCTTTTGTAGACTACCTGAATTATCAAAGTCAGGTAATTGGATGATTGGAGGCTGTAAAGGACCAAAACAGTCTATAGCTCATCCTCATGGATTCCAGTTTGTCATTATCCTCCCCCATGTCATATTTATCTTTCCTCCCCAAGTGCCTGTCCCCATGACTTAGGCCCACCACTAATCACAGAGGCAATAGTCATACTGCTTCATGAAATCAAACCCCTATAATAAATCCCATATTCCAAATTATTCAAAGTAACAGTTTTCTTCTACATAGAACTCTGATACAGTTCTTGATGGAGAAAACAATAATTTACATATAAATTGACCAGTGAAGCCAAGGAGTCATTTAGAGTGAGAGGACGAAGTAGATGAGGAAGGTGGTACAACAATGCCATAATGAGTTACAGTATGCATGTCTGCATAAGGTTTGTTGAGCCTGCAAAACCAACAGAGAAGTGCATCCAGGTTTGCAAAGGAGGGAAACTAGCAAAGTGCTCTGTCATGAATGTCAAGAAGCAAGAACACTGTCACAGGCTCTGTTAAAAACAAGACAGTAGGCCCCAAATTGAGTCATTCATGCTAACGCTACACAGCAAACTGAGACAATTATAGTTTTGGCTTTCCCAAAAGTTAGTCTAATACCAGTCAATCAGCAATTGCCTGATCAGCAGGGGTTAGACAATCTACCTGATAAATTCTACCCATTCTCTATAAGGAAACTAACCTTCTAATAACCGATCTGCTTTTTTACCTGGTTCAGCTTTCTTTTTCCTTTTCCCCTCTGTCTATGAAATTACTTCACTGTATAGCCCTTCAGAGACCCTTCTGTCTACTAGACTGGACTCTGACTGGTACATGATTCATTGAACAAAGTGAAAGAGATTTTAAATAATTTACTCAGTTGAATTTTGTTTTTAAGTCTCCTAAGGGTAGTGCATTCCCACCTTTTTCAGAATTTTCCACAGTTTATTGTGATCCACACAGTCAAAGGTATTGGCATAGTCAATAAAGCAGAAATAGATGTTTTTCTGGAACTCTCTTGCTTTTTCGATCATCCAGCAGATGTTGGCAATTTGGTCTCTGGTTCCTCTGCCTTTTCTAAAGCCATCTTGAACATCTGGAAGTTCACGGTTCACATATTGCTGAAGCCTGGCTTGGAGAAAGTGAAGAGGAACTAAAAAGCCTCTTGATGAAAGTGCAAGAGGAGAGTGAAACAGCTGACTTAAAGCTGAACATTCAGAAAACTAAGATCACGGCATCTGGTCCCATCACTTCATGGGAAATAGATTGGGAAACAGTGGAAACAGTGTCAGACTTTATTTTGGGGGGGCTCCAAAATCACTGCAGATGGTGATTGCAGCCATGAAATTAAAAGATGCTTACTCCTTGGAAGGAAAGTTATGACCAACCTAGATAGCATATTAAAAAGCAGAGACATTACTTTACCAACAAAGGTCCAACTAGTCAAGGCTATTGTTTTTCCGTGGTCATGTATGGATGTGAGAGTTGGACTGTGAAGAATGCTGAGCACCAAAAAATTGATGCTTTTGAACTGTGGTGTTGGAGAAGACTCTTGAGAGTCCCTTGGACTGCAAGGAGATCCAACCAGTCCATCCTAAAGGAGATCAGTCCTGGGTGTTCGTTGGAAGGATTAATGCTGAAGCTGAAACTCCAGTACGTTGGCCACCTCATGCAAAGAGTTGACTCATTGGAAAAGACCCTGATGCTGGGAGGGATTGGGGGCAGGAGGAGACGGGGGCAACAGAGGATGAGATGGCTCGATGGCATCACTGACTCAAGGGACATGTGTTCGGGTAAACTCCGGGAGTTTGTGATGGACAGGGAGGCCTGGCATGCTGTGATTCATGGGGTCGCAAAGAGTCGGACATGACTGAGTGCCTTAACTGAACTGAAGCAGAAACACAGTCTATCTCTTCAATAGAATTTAATAAGAAATTAAGAAAAATGACACAACTCCTTGTACATCTACATAGAAAAATTTGAACACACATTAATTAGACAAAACAAGGTACAAATCACTGTCTATAATATGATCCAATTTTAGTAAAATAAAGAAACTATTACTATTACATATGTTCAATAACCATGGAGGTACATTCTGTGTTCTAGCTACTATTATAAAAGTTAGTGACTCAAGTGTTAAAGAAAGAGATAAAGTCATTATTTTTATAAAGTTTCTAGTAGAAAGAGACAATAAATAAACAAGGATGTAAATAATATGTTCAATTCAGTTCAGCTGCCCAGTCATGTTTGACTCTTTGTGATAGCATGGAATGCAGCATGCCAGGCTTCCCATCCATCCATCACCAACTCCCAGACCTTGCTCAAACTCATTTTCATCGAGTTGGTGATGCCATCCAACAATCTCATCCTCTGTCGTCCCCTTCTCTTCCTGTCTTCAGTCTTTCCCAGCATCAGGGTCTTTTCCAATGAGTCAGTTCTTCGCATCAGGTGGCCAAAGTACTGGAGCTTCAGCTACAGCATCAGTCCTTCCAATGAATATTCAGGACTGATTTCCTTTAAGATTGACTGGTTTGATCTCCCTGCAGTTCAAGGAACTCTCAAGAGTCTTCTCCACCACCACAATTCAAAAGTGTCAGTTCTTTGGTGCTCAGTTTTCTTGAGCTGAGCTTGAGTCCAACTCTCACATCCATACATGACTACTGGTAAAACCATAGCTTTGGTTGGACCTTTGGTTAGACCAACAAAGGATGGACCTTTGTTGACAAAGTAATGTCTCTGCTTTTTCATGTGCTGTATGGGCTGGTCATAGGTTTTCTTCCAAGGAGTGAGCGTCTTTTAATTTCATGGATGCAGTCACCATCTGCAGTGATTTTGGAGCCCAAGAAAATAAGTCTGTCACTGTTTCCATTTTTCCCCATCTATGTCCATGAAGTGATAGGACCAGATGCTATGATCTTAGTTTTTGGAATGTTGAGTATTAAACCAGCTTTTTCACTCAACTCATTCATTTTTAGCAAGAGGCTCTTTAGTTCCTCTTTGCTTTCTGCCATAAGGGTGGTGTCATCTGCATATCTGAGGCTATTGATATTTCTCCCGACAATCTTGATTCCAGCTTGTGCTTCATTCAGCCTAGCATTTCTCATGATTTTCTCTACACATAAGTTAAATAAGCAGGATTACAATATACAGACTTGACATACTCCTTTCCCAATTTGGAACCAGTTCATGTTCCATGTCCAGTTCTAGCTGTTGCTTTTGACCTGTGTACAGGTTTCTCAGGAGTCAGGTAAAGCAGTCTGGTATTCCTATCTGTTAAAGAATTTTCCACAGTTTGTTGTGATCTACATAGTCAAAGGCTTTGGTGTAATCAATAAAGCAGAAGTAGATGTTCTTCTGGAATTCTCTTGCTTTTTCTTTGATTGGCAATTTGATCTCTGGTTCCTCTGCCTTTTCTAAATCCAGCTTGAACATCTGGAAGGTCTCGGTTCATATATTGTTGTAGCCTAGATTGGAGAATTTTAAGCATTACTTTGCTAGCTTGTGAGTTGAGTGCAATTGTGCGATAGTTTGAACATTCTTTGGCATTGACTTTCTTTGGGATTGGAATGAAAACTGACCTTTTCCAGTCCTGTGGCCACTGCTGAATTTTCCAAATTTGCTGGCACATTGAGTGCAGCACTTCAATAACATCATCTTCTAGGATTTGAAATAGTTTACTTAGAATTTCATCACCTTCACTAGTCGTGTTCGTAGGATGCTTCCTAAGGCCTACTTGACCGCACGCCAAGATGTCTGGCTCTAGGTGAGTGATCACAACATCATGGTTATCTGGGTCATGAAGATCTTTTTTGTATAGTTCTTCTGTGTATTCTTGTCACCTGTTCTCAATATCTTCAGCTTCTGTTAGGTCCATTCTGTTTCTGTCCTTTATTGTGCTTATCTTTGCATGAAATGTCCCCTTGGTATCTCTAATCTTCTTTAAGAGATCTCTAGTCATTCCCATTCTATTGTTTTCCTCTATTTCTTTGCCCTGATCACTTAGGAAGGCTTTCTGATTTCTCCTTGCTATTCTTGGGAACTCTGCATTCAAATGGGTCTTTCTTTCCTTTTGTCCTTTGCCTTTCGCGTCTCTTCTTTTCTCAGCTATTTGTAAGGCCTCCTCAGACAACCATTTTGCCTTTTTGCATTTCTTTTTTTCCTTGGGGATGGTCTTCATCACTGCCTTCTGTACAATGTCACAAACCTCTGTCCATAGTTCTCAGGCACTCTATCAGATATAATCCTTTGAATCTATTTGTCACTTCCACTGTATAATTGTAAGGGATTTGATTTAGGTCATAAATGGTATGTTAGATGATGGCAAATGTTAAGAAGAAAAAATATAGGAAAATAAAGAAGGTAATGAGTGCTGGGCATACAAGACTGCTATTTAATATAGGGTCATCAGGAAATACTTTCCCAGGTACAGTGAAATATGAGCAGAATTCTGAAGAAAGGGATGGAAACAATAAATTTTTTTTCAGATAGAGCAAGAGCAAAGACTGCAAGATGGAAGCAGATGAGGTCTAATAAAGAAGCCAGTATAGTTGCAGTTTTGTGCTTGTCAGATCAAATTGATATAAAGGCTTGTGGGACATTGTAGGACTTGCTACTTTTGCTAAGAGAGAGATGAAAAGCTCTTCAAGATTTATAAGCAGAGGAATGACATCTTACTTTTGATTTGAAAGGGTCATTCTCTCATTAAAATGTTCATACTGTGTGAATAGACAAAGAAAATGAGGTAGAGTACAATGAAAATGACAATTCATGGGAATAAGTTAGAAGACTATTGCAACAATTCAGAAAAGAGCTGATAGCAGCTTATATTAGGATAGCACTTAGTGCTACACATGGTCTGTGGCCTAATCCAGGATATATTTTAATAGTAGAACCAATAAGATTTGCTTGAATTGAATTAATATCCCAGACATCCCAACATGTCTGGGATAATTAGTTTGAGGGTTCACAAATATTCCCCTAAAATGGTATCCCAAATTACATCAACTCCAATTCTCTATTTGACCAAATTAGCAAAAATCCTGGATCTACTTCCCCCTCATATCTGACCCCAAACCTGAGGGATACCTTTAGTAATTAGTAATCTCTTCTAAAGATTTCAATATTCATGAGTAGTACCAGAATGCAACTGAATCCCTTTCAGGGCCAGCAAAATCCGCAACTGCTCCCATATTATCGGGAGCTCTTCCCTAAGTCCATTCTTAGCATTTCCATGGTGGCCACTCTGAATTAAGCTTCTGACTTAATTTCCCTTTGCATTCTTCCTGGTTATTCTGAAAATCCCTCCGGTTCTTCTGAAATGGGGGCCACCTTATATCCCCAACCACTATAAATTTTCTACATATGCTCTTCTAGATTCATATTGATAAATATTTACTCTAGATTCTAAAGTATTCAATATCATCAATTGTAAAACCTATTTTAATGTCTAGAAAGGCATAGTAAATTCTCCCCTTGGCTTGGTGATGGAAGATTCCTTGAATTCCATCTTCTGCTTTGCACAGTGTGAAAGTGAAAGTAGGTCGCTCAGTCATGTCCAACTCTTTGCAACCCATGGACTGTAGCCTGCCAGGCTCCTTTGTCCATGGAATTCTCCAGGCAAGAATACTGAAGTAGGTAGCCATTCCCTTCTCCAGGGATCTTCCTGAGCCAGGGATCGAACCCAGGGCTCCTGCACTGCAAGTGGATTCTTTACTGTCTGAGACACCTTCAGTTTTGCATAATTAGTTTCAGTATCTCCATCTAAGACTGAGATGGAGTTTACACTGGAGATTCCTTTAAGCAGAACTTAAATGGGAAGAAGAGATGGAAAGAACTAATATTTTGAGCCCCTACCTCAGGTTAAGCCCTGGAATTCTCATTTCATTAACACAATGAAAAGTAGCAAGAAGAAATGTTACTGAACGTTTACAAACTTGAGTCCACTAGCACGTGTAAAGCCAATCTACTGACACCAAGTTTTGGTGAAGGAAAGTGAAAGAGAAAGTCATTCAGTCCTATCCCACTCCTTGTGGAATATAACCAAGGAATTCTCTAGGCCAGAATACTGGCGTGGGTAGCTGTTCACTTCTCCCAGGGATTTCCCCAGCCCAGGAATTGAACCCAAGTCTCCCTCGTTGCAGGCTGATTCTTTACTAGCTGAGCCACCAAGGAAGCCCAAGAATACTGAGTGGGTAAACTTTCCCTTCTCCAGGGGATCTTTCCGACCCAGGACTGAACTGGGGTCTCCTACATTGCAGGCAGATTCTTCACCAGCTGAACTACAGAACATGCTGCATTTATTACAGGGCCATGCAAGGAGTCATATGGGCTCAAAAGGTCCAGAGTCCCCAGTAGATTTCAGAAAAGACTTTTTTTTGTTTTTAAAAAAAAGCAAAGTGAGGGAGAGAATCACAGGTGTGTGATCAGCTTGTGCATAATTCTCTGATTAGCTGATGGTGATATAACAAGTTTGTGTCATAGGGGTCACCATCAATCCTCAGACTCCAATCAGTCTGGGGGCCATCTTCTCATAGTTCTAATGCATTTAACTTCTTACATCTGGTGGAGGTTTTCTAGTATTTGCAAAACAACTCAGGAAGTTGTATCAGACACCATTATCTATGTACTTCAGGAAGGAACTAAAGATCCTGTAACTTTGCTATATCGCTGATCTGTTGTTTAAATTGTTACTAGTTATCCTGGCCCAGCTGGTATTTTTAGTTACTACAAATTCACAGTGTTTAAATCAAGCCTTGAGCCAGCCTTTTGTAACTCAGGGGAGACCTGGGAGACTAAAGCTTTTCTACAAAGAGGCAGATGGAGCACATGGCAGGGTGGGCCCTTTGGTTTTGGGAAAGCCCTACAGGGTCCAACTTAGTTACTGAAAAACGGAGAAAGGTTAAATGAGTGACCAAAGTCTGCGTAATTAGAAAGTAACAACAATGCAGTTCAGGTCCACTTTCATGTAAATACATACCTTTAAGGAGACTAGTACTGATAGCCATTCCTAAACTTGATAAATCAGCCCAAATTCTTGTATCCCTGTCATCTGCAAGGATAATGCCACCTAAATATTCACTTAGAAATTCATGTTTCCTAAAGGGAGTAGACTGGAAGCAGGATCAGACAGCAGAAGCAGGTAAATCTCAGGGTTCACAGGAGAAGAGGACGCTCTTCCTTTCTACCTATACCTAGCGTTAGCAAAGCCCTGCTGGTTGCAGCTGGGCACTGCCCTGAGAGGTTGGGGGAGAAGCCCACTCAAGGCAGGATCTGATGCCTCTCTTTCCCTGTGAAATATTGTTATTTTCAATAAGAAATATATAAGTAATCTTTGTCCCAGTTCATAAAACAGATTCTTGAAATGCTTATAAATTCCTAGGTAGTAAGAATGATAGAAGCACTTTTGTTCTAATGAGGCAAGTCTGGATGGGCCCCTGGATGGGAAATGGCCACCAGAAAGACAAAGCCATGATTAGATGTTTCATGTTTTCAGGCGTATACTTCCCATTCTCCAGAGAGGGACTGAAAATTAATAACAGATAAATCCTGTGTGAGAAAGCCTACATAAAATCCCAAGAGCATGGGGGTTGGAGAGCTTTCAGTTTGGTGAACACATCCACATATATCAAAAGAGGGATGGACCCCTACCCCACAGGGACAGAACCCACCCAGACCTCAACCTATGTATCTCTTCATCTGTCTGTTCATCTGTATCCTTTATCAGATTCTCTACTCAACTAGCAAACATGTCTTCCCTGAGTTTTAGAAGTTTCTTTAGCAAGTACATCAAACCTGAAAAGGCGGCTTTTGGGAACTTCTGATTTATAGTCAAGTTATACAGAAGTTGTGGGTAATCTGGGGATCTACTGCCTGAAATTGACATGTGAAGCCAGTGGCAGTCTCCTGGGAGCCCTTAAACTGTGGGGCCTGACAGTACATCCAGAAAGATCCATAGTGTCAGAGTCTAGTTAAATTGTAAGACACCAGGCTAGTGCTGCAGAATTGCTTGTTGTGGGGAAAGCCCCACACACATCTGGTGATGAAACAAAGGAAAACTGTTTTTTGTTTTTTCTAAAACAGCTAGGTTGTCTGATTTTTTCCTCCTCTTCTTCTGCTCTTTTGATGGGACACAGTGCAGGTGACCCAACAGGTGCCACTTCGGGGTGTAGATTGTTTCAACCTGAAAGTAAGGAAGGTCCAAAAGACTCAGAAAGAAACTTTGAACTTCTACCTAACTGCCTAAGAGAACAGAATATAGAGCCTGTTCCAGGAGGGAGATACCACTATAGATAACTATACAACACTGTATATAACTATAGTATACTATGAACTAGGTGTGCTAAACAGGGAGGAACTTAGCAAGGCCAGTTTGATTGAAGTCCTCTCTGAGTCGTATTCTCTCTAGATTGAGCACCGAACATTGGTTTAACAAACATTAAATCTCTCTGTTTTCCTGTGAATTACTTTACTTCCCTTTGAAGTCCCAGACTCCAACCTCTTTCTGCTTAGTCCACTATGACTTATAAATGTACCTTACCCTGCCTTACTATTTTTCATTTTTTTTTCATTTATTTTTATTAGTAGGAGGCTAATTACTTTACATTATTGTAGTGGGTTTTGTCATACATTGACATGAATCAGCCATGGAGTTACATGTATTCCCCATCCCAATCCCCCCTCCCACCTCCCTCTCTACCCAATCCCTCTGAGTCTTCCCAGTGCACCAGGCCCGAGCACTTGTCTCATGCATCCAACCTGGGCTGGTGATCTGTTTCACCATTGATAATATACATGTTTCGATGCTGTTCTCTCGAAACATCCCACCCTTGCCTTCTCCCACAGAGTCCAAAAGTCTGTTCTGTACATCTGTGTCTCTTTTTCTGTTTTGCATATAGGGTTATCATTACCATCTTTCTAAATTCCATATATATGTGTTAGTATGCTGTAATGTTCTTTATCTTTCTGGCTTACTTCACTCTGTATAATGGGCTCCAGTTTCATCCATCTCATTAGAACTGATTCAAATGAATTCTTTTTAATGGCTGAGTAATATTCCATGGTGTATATGTACCACAGCTTCCTTATCCATTCTTCTGCTGATGGGCATCTTGGTTGCTTCCATGTCCTGGCTATCATAAACAGTGCTGCGATGAACCTTGGGGTGTCCGTGTCTCTTTCAGATCTGGTTTCCTCGGTGTGTATGCCCAGAAGTGGGATGGCTGGGTCATATGGCAGGTCTATTTCCAGTTTTTAAAGAAATCTCCACACTGTTCTCCATAGCGGCTGTACTAGTTTGCATTCCCACCAACAGTGTAAGAGGGTTCCCTTTTCTCCACACCCTCTCCAGCATTTATTGCCTGTAGACTTTTGGATAGCAGCCGTTTCTCCAAAGAAGACATACAGATGGCTAACAAACACATGAAAAATGCTCAACCTCACTCATCATCAGAGAAATGCAAATCAAAACCCCAATGAGGTACCATTACACGCCAGTCAGGATGGCTGCTGCCTTATTATTTTTCAAATTACTCATGCCTATGTTAATTCTCCAGACATATGTGTTAAACTTATTTCCTACTGTGAATGTCTTATGTCATTTTAATTATTTGACTAGCCAAAAGAAATAAAAGGGGGAAAAGCAAAATACCACCCCCCCCCCTTTTTTGTTGGCAAGTATCACCCACCTGATTTCAGAAGAAGCCAACAGAGTCCCTTAATGGACATATTCTCTTAGTCAAAGAAGAGCCAATTAGAAGGAAAGAATCAGGGGAGAATGTCAGACAAGAGAGACCCAGTGATCTCAGCTGCCCTTTTCTCTGTAATCAGTGGGTTACAAATGGATTGGTTCATGCCAGGATGTTTAGCTGAAGCTAAAAGAAGGGCTGAAATTCGGGTGAAGCAAGTGAGGCACCCAAACCACAATATTTAAATCTCTCTCACTCACAAGTTCCCTTGTACCTTAAACTCTTCTCTTGCTTCACCCTAATTCCAGCCCTGGATGCTTGGCTCTCTCTAGTATCACTGTGGAGGACTGGGTGATTTCCTTTTTGCTCAGTTTATTCAGAATAAGGCTATAATTTTTCAAAGAGAATATAAGTTAAAAACTGGCAATAAAAAAAGAAACAAAAGAGCCCGGAGAAAACATCTTTCAAAAAACAGTCACAGGTCATTTAACCAAAGTTCATGTTAAAAACAAATATTTCCTGGAATTGAGCGAAAAGTGAAAAAGAAAGCAAAAGTCTGTTTTCTGTTTTGGGCATTGACACGGAGTAATGGCAGGTAAATGTGTGGTGAAATAAACTTGTTTTCAAATCTGATTTTATTCTAAGGGATTGCTTTTACTCCTTCATTAATTTATACATTTACTGAAATCTTACCATGTACAGAAAATTTACTCACTCCGTGAGAGAATCTGAGGTACATCAGACAGACTCTGTGACCTCTAGACCCAAAGCATAGCAACAGAGAAGACATGGGCACTGACGCAAAGCCCAGCACAAGAATCGCAAAGACACGCAGATAACAGAAATACTCAGAGGTGCAGATTGAACAGTGGAAGGAACTCTGCCGCTAAAGACACGTCCCTTGATATTTCTTCTTCTGACAGATTTGATCATCAAAACAATTGTGTGCTGAGGAAAAGAATTCATACGTGAACGTCCACTTCAGGCCAAGCACTGGGTGAGATTAACCTCCCTCATTTTATCCTCATTAATAATATGCGAGTGGATGGTGCTACTGACGCAAATTCATTCCACTGCTCGACGGCTCCTCCTTACTTAGGTCACCCTCTCCACACTCATAGCAAATATAGCTAGGAACTGCTGGATCCTGGACTCCAACTAATGGCTGACATTGAAACTCTGGTCTACTAGAAAACACTTTCATTCCTATTCTAAGAGTAGGAAAAGGGAAGTCTTATTGGAAGGGTACCATTCCAGCCCTTCTTATCCCTTCCTTGTGTCTCATGTCACTCACTGAAATAGCTGTTAATATTCTCACATATAACTGGAGACCCAGGCTCAAACAGACCAATCATTTTCTTGTTCAATCATGACATTTTGTTCATCTCTATGGTTCATGCACTACGTGTGGGATACAAAGATGAATAAGACAGATCCCCCACACCTGGGAGGAACACAGGGAGGGGGAGGTCTGCGGTTGGGGAGACACGAGTGGACAAGCACAGTGAGAGAGCAGCGCACTGACAGGAGCGTCGGCAGTGGGGTCAGCGCTCTGGGCGCACACCCGGCCAGCTCAGTGAGGTCCCGGCAGGGGAGACGCACAGGTGCCCTGGGGGTGGAAGGGGAAACATGAGATGGCGTGGGGAGACTTTCTAGAGGTCCTGGGAAAATGAGTATGAGGTTCCCCTCCAAGAAGACATGTGCAGACACATACAGCTTAAAACAGAGGAACAATGAAGCAGCCAGTACTGTTTACAAGCAAAATCATAATGAATTAAATCATGGGGTAAGATAATAATGAAACAAAATGCTTTACATGAGATATGTAAGGGAAAACAGATTTTTAACATTACTCAAAATCTCTGCTTCCCTTGTAGCTCAGTCAATGAATCTGTCTGCAATGCAGGAGACCTGGATTCAATTCCTTGGTTGGGAAGATCCCCTGGAGAAGGAAATGACAACGCACTCCAGTATTCTTGCCTGGAGAACCCCATGGACAGAGGAGCCTGCCAGGCTACAGTCTATGGGGTTGCAAAAGTCAGACATGACTTAGCAACTAAACTACTACAAAAGCTCTAATATAAAACTAGAGAACAGTAAAATTCTCTTTCTCACTATAAACACACAGTATGCTTTTAAGAATTTAGCTCATGGTAGTGTTGAATCATCCACATCAGCTAATACAATTTTGAAACTTTGTTAATTTTCAAATCAGTCACACAGCGAGAACAGTAAAGCAGTTAAAGCAAGTTCCCTGAGGAAGACATTCTAATGTGCCCTTGTCTCTTTTCTGAAATTCTTTCCCTATCCTGTTTCTCCCATGTTCTTTATCTGGTGCTCACCCCAGGCCACCGTAAATAAACATGCACACACACCGCTCCCCCTGAACATTATTCTTCCATTTGCAATAACCTTAACACCCAGGAATCACAATGCAAACACAATTATAAATCACAATTATATAAATAAATATAAATCACAATTATGAATGAATGCATAAATAAATAAATGAGTAGACTTCCTTAAAATCAGCTGATCTTTTAAAAGGGGGGAAAAAAAAAACCTAAAGTGAAACCACTTTTTCACTTCCTGCTTGCCCTTTTACCATAGACGGAGCTGAAGTCTAGGCTGCAGATTTCAATAAGCAAACTGTTAGACTCGGGGAAGGAACCTGCTCTGCTTTCTCTCTAATCTCTCTGGAACAAACTGAAGACAGGAACTTGGCCTCAAGGAGACAGGTAAGTGAAGGAAAGGGAGAGAAATGGGTAGACAGAGAGATACAACAACATACTCAGAGATAAAAAAAAAAAAAAGAACAGAAATTGATGGAAATGGGAATAGGGACAGCCAGATCAAGGCAGATTAAGGCATGATGAGAACACAAATATGAATGTAACATTCTCATCGTTCCAATAAACAGCTCCAAATCTGAGGGAAAGGGAGGACATTATCAAAAGAGACAAACAATTTGGTAACTTCTATCATCAAATAAAAATAAATCTACACTGACATAAAAAGAGACTTCATTTGAAAGGATTATTGCAATAAAGGGAAAGAGACTACTGTAATAGAGAAAACAATTTAAACAGAACTGCAAGCATCTCAAAGGACAGGCAGAAAGGAATTTTCTTTGGTAGGAAAGGGTCAACAGGCTAGAAAGAACACAGAATAGAGGGTGTGTATAAAAGGAAATATTTTTATTCTTTGGAGGGATCATTAAGGAGGGGTTGTATGCTGGATCAGAACGAGGATAGGTCAACCTTAAGGGGGCTTAAAAGGAGAGAAGTTTAATTAATGTTTAGTTTCAAACATTCCAATTGATTCAGGGGACAAACAGCTCAGTGAAAGTTTTATGAGGCAAAGAATGGAATTTAAAGGGTCTTTGTCTGACGGAATATTTCAAATAAGTAACCAAGAAAGATCTACTGTATAGCAAGAAAGAAAGAGAGAAAAGCAGTGAATTTTTCAAAAGGGGGTCTGTGTCTGGCCTCCTTATAAGTAATAGGGGAACACACAAATGAGTCTTACCTAAGTCATATGCAAAAAGGTGGCTCTTTGCAGTAAGTTAATTCTCAGAACACAAAAGGTTGCATGGAGTTCTTTTAACCATCACTGCTTCCCAAGAGCAAAGGACTCATGAAAAGTTGAACTTTATTATGACTCATGTAAGTAAGAGGTGCTATGGTAAATACAGAGAAGAAGGGAACTAACTGGACCTGGAAGAATAAAGGAAGGCTTCACAAATAAGGAGAATTGGGTTAGGAGTATAGTGTCCAGGGAAATGCTCATCTAATATAATATTTTGCTGATCTAATATTTGAATTGATATAAAACAGATTAACAGGACAAAGATAAGTTTAATTACATACTTATAGAATCCCCACCAAGACTCAAAGATGGACTGAAAATTGAGGCATATATACCATCTCAAGCTAAGGAGAAGGCAGTAGGGGTCTGGGGTTTCATAGAGGAGGGAGACAATTAAGAAGATGGGTAAAGCAAATGATTGGTAAGCAAATGTTTGAGATGCTGTGCAAATATGTCTTTCTGATAAAAAAGCTGTCTCTGGTATTAGCTCTTTCTGGTACAGTGTTAGTTGCTCAATCCCTCCAACTGTTTGCTACCCCACGGACTGTAGCCCACCAGGCTCCTCTGTCCATGGAGTTCTCCAGGCAAGAATACTGGAGTAGGTTGCCATTTCCTTCTCTGAGATTTTCTGGTACAGGCCCTCTATATAATTCTGTTAGGCAGTTCAAGGAGAGGTGAAAAAGCTTTTCCTGAGTCTGCTGGGTCTTAATTGCCTTCTGCTCAGAACAACCCACATGTCAAAGTGGCAGATTTGGAGGTGGCATATTCTGCTCCACCTCAACATACAGGGTTAAAAAAACTATGAGATTGAGGAAAGATGACAGAGTACAGCTTTTAAGGGAAGAAAGTGAATTAGAAGTTTGGAAAAGGCAAAAGAGTGGTTGTAAAAAAAATTGGGTTGGGACTTCCCTGGCAGTCCAGTGGTTAAGACTTTGCTTTTTGAGGTTTGATCCCCAGTGGGGAAGCTAAGATGCCACCTGCCTTGCAGCCAGGAAACCAAACCATAAAACAGAAGTAATATTATAACAGAAGGCTCAGACAGTAAAATGTCTGCCTACAATGCTGGAGACCCGGTTCAATCCCTGGGTCGGGAAAATCCTCTGGAGAAGGAAATGGCAACCCACTCCAGTACTCTTGCCTGGAAAATCCCATGGACTACCAGAGGAGCCTGGTAGACTACAGTCCATGGGGTCACAGAGTCGGACACAACTGAGCGACTTCACTTCACTTCAAAGAAAAAAAGGGGGAACTGGGTTGATTTTTGCCAGATTGTAAGGGGGATTGAATGCTAGGGCCAAGTAATTTGATTATATCATAAACCAATGAGGACTTTCGAGTTTTGTAAACAAGTTAATGACTTACCTATGAGTTTCAGGATGCACTGTGAAAGGTAGACCATACAAGGATAGAGATACAGATTCGAGAGCTCCTTATACAGAGCAGTCAAATAGCGTAAACTAATGCCCGGATTTGATAGGTAACTAACAGGGACATAGTTTATGTGAAGAAGTAGGAAAAAATGGCTTCCAAGAAATAAAAGTTACCCACATCACCATTTGCCCATCAAAATGGAATCATACCCCCAAAGGCCAGAGTTAGGAATTCAAAATAAGTTTCTAACTGGATAAGCCATTCAACACCATAAATCCAAGTCCAAAGAGGAGCTACAGAAATAGTAAAATCTACAATAGGAGGTAGAGATTAAGAGGCAAGCTAACATGTTGTTACTTTTTTCTTTTTTATTTAGATATAATTCATATTAATATTAGTTAAACTGTGCAACATGATTCCATATGTGTATCTATTGCAAAATGGTAACTAACACACAGCAAGCCTAGTAAACATCCATCACCACACAGTTATAGTTTACTTTTCCTTATGATGAAAAATTTTAAGGTCTTCTTAGCAACTTTCAAATCACATAGTGTATTCTCAACTATAGTCATCATGCTGCACATAACATCCCCAGGACTCATTCCTTTTATAACTGGAAATTTCAGCCTTTGTACCTCCTTAACCCATTTTCCGTCCTCCTCCCAAAACCTCTGGCAACCAGCAATCTCTTCTCTGTATCATTTAGCTTCTTTTTGGTTATGTTATGTTTTGTTTTAGCTTCCATATGTAAGTGAGATCATATGGTATTTATCTTTGTCTGACATTTTACTTAACATAATTCCCTCAAGAATGTCACAAATGGCAGGATTTCTTTCTCTCTTTTTTTTTTGCTGAATAATATTCCATTAGAAATGTACCACACTTTCTTTATCCATCCATCCATCAATGGACATTTATGTTGCTTTCAACTTTGGTTATTGTAAATAATGCTGAAATGAACCTGGTCAGGGATGGGTAGGATCTTTTCAAATTAGTATTTTCTTTTCCTTTAGATAAATACCCCGTGGTGTCACTGGTGGATCATGATATTTGATAGAAACTGGAAAAGGCTAGACACTGCATAAAGAGCCTAAAGCAGCTCACGATTAGCAGCAGAGTCTTTGAACACATATTCTCTAACTACATGATCAAAAGCAGTCTCAGGTTACTCTCCATCCAATTATCTGATTGTTTCTTTGCTAACACTTAACCTGAAATTATTTTCCTACGCCAAATATTTTGAAGTTTATGGTCTGCTTCCCTCAGGTAGAGGTAAACACTGTAAAGGCAGGGATCTAACCTGCCGTATTCATTAGTCAACACTCAGTACCTAAAACGTTTCCCAGCATGCTGCAAGCCCTCAATAAATACGTGTGAAATAAATGCTGACATTGAAAAAATCTTTACCAAACTTCCAATCAACGGTACTTGTATGATCTCATTCACTCAGAGGCACATTATCATCCTGGGTGCAAGTGAGGAGAGATGGTCAACAAAGAGGAGCTTCCAGATTTAACAGGATAGAAAGCTGGAAAGGCTCCCTGGACTGGATAATTAGAATGTGAATATCAGGCTTCTAGACAACTTTTTTTCTAGAAAAAGGTGAGGGCCGAAGTGAAATTAAATAATAATAAGTGGATAGGATGCATTCAGCAATTTATTTCATCAACAAACATTTACTGAGCCAGAAGTGCTAATTTGAAATTCCTTTTTGAGAAATCTGGCAATAAAAGAACTGTAAAGAAAAGCTTATGGAGGAGGCAAGATCCACTCTATATTTAAACAAAATAGGAAGATGTGTGTTTTCTTATTCAAAGTGAAGCAACCACAAAAGTAAAATACTCAATATTTTAGACCCAAAATAAAGAAAAAAAATAAAAAGAAAAAGCCCAACAGGAGGTGAGTAGCAGCAGGATTTAGAGGACAGAGTGAGTTTTGCAAAGAGGTTAGGAATGCCTCTTCCTTAGGGACCAGAGGAAAGAACACAAGAATGGATAATGGAGTCTTAATTTGAAGGTGACAATCTTTGAATGAGGAAGGTCTGACCACATAGCTTCTACACTCTGTAGAAATGGAAAGGTACATCATCAAATGTTAGAGGAGACTCAACTAATTGCTCTCTTTGATGTAATCCCTCCTGCATTCATAGACCCGTCTCAATGCTTCTGGACTATCGATTCAAAGGACCTACTCCGCCTTTTTCATATTTATCTCTCTATCCCCATTGTCTCGAAAAGTGCCTGGCACTTAGGAGTAGACCAGTAAGTGTAAATTATATGTAAAATTATGAAGATGAGTTGTTTGATTTTGGGAAGTGAAGAAGAGAATGAAGAAGAATCAGACTAGACTTTTTTGGGGCCTGAGGCACTGGGAAGATGGCAATAGAATGGATGCATTGAGAAAACAAAAGGCAGAAAGAGGTTTAAACAAGTTACTGGGTGCAAGCTGGGATGCACTTATATTCCACCTCAAGGGTCTCACCTGCTGGTAGAAGTACAACTCTGTCCTAGGCTGTTCACATGCTGGTTTCACATTCTCTTGGGACCCCAGGGATTCAACTATTTTCTTCAGTTGCCTCAGTTATCCAAAAACATCCTCTACACACTTGCCTGCTCCTGGTTCAGGTCCCAGTTCAGTTTCTTTCTGTTCTCAAACAATGCCTCATGTTTCAACTGTAGCCAAGGCATTGCTACTAATCGCTAGGTACATGAAGACAAAAATGGAAAAACCAAGGAAAGGGAAAAGATCTTCTCTTGCTATGTGGTTTTAGAATGCTCCCAGAAGCCTCACTAGTCTAAAAGCAAATTAGAATATGGAAATAAAATGGTCTCAAGGAAGTCATGTCTACGTGTAAGCATACACTCCTGCATAAATGGGCCCTATGTTCTCGCACTTGAAAGGTCCCACAGAAGATGGAATCATGTGGCTTCCTCTATTCTAGTTTAAAATTATTTTCTTATTTTTATGTCAATTTTATTGAGAAATAACCTATGCACAAAAAAATGCATCCATTTAAGGTATACATTTGATGAATTTTGCCAAGCTGAAACCACTAAACCCCTCAAACCATTCCCATGATCAAGACATAAAATATTTTAATGATCCCCAAAAATTTACAGTGCTCATTTGCAGTCTATTCCTCCCTCTGGTCCAGTCCCAGGCAATCACTGATATGCTTTGGGTTATTATAAATTAGTTTGCATTTTATATAAATGGAATAATACAAGAAGTATTCTTTCGTTGATGGCTTCTTTCACGCAGTATAATAGATTTTATTTTTTTTTCCACACAGTATAATAAATTTTAAATTCAACCATGTTGTTGTTTGTATGTGTAGTTATCCATTTCTATTATTAAGCAGTATTTTATTGTATAGCATATTTTGTTTAGCTATTGGACTAGCCAGAAAGTTCATTCAGGGGTTGTTACACAAAAACCCAAAAGAACTTTTTGGCCAACCCAGTATCTACCTATTTATGAACATTTTGAGTATTTCCAGTTTTCAGCTATTATGCAAAAATCTACTATGAACATCTATACACAAATCATCCTGTGGACAAGGATTTTTCATTCTCTTGAATAGATACCTAGAAGTGAAATGTGTGTGTCATATCACGTGTGCATGTTTCACAAGTGCCTAACAAGTTTCTGGAATGGTTACTACCAATAGTGAGGCACATTCTAACTGCTCTACGTCCTTTCTGACACTTGATATCCTCAGTCTTCTTAATTTTAGCCTTTCTAATGAGATATTCTGTTTTCTCATTGCAGTTTTAATTTGAATTTCCCTAATGACTAATGAATGTTGACCATCTTTTCACACACTTACTGATCACTCAATATCTTCTTTTATGAAATCAGCTATTCAAACACTGCCTTGTTCTTACTGTATTCTCTTACATATTATTGAACTGTAAGAGTCTTAATGATTTGGAAACCAGTTTTTCGTCAGATATATTCATTGAAAATATTTTCTTCCATTCTTTAGTTTGACCTTTAATTGTCTTAATGTAATTTTCAGAGAGCCAAATTTTTCATTTTGATTGTCTAATTAATCAGTTTTTTTTATGGCTCATGATTTTAGTGTCCTAAGAAAGTTTTGCCCACTGCAAGGCCATGAATATTAATATTTTTCACTCTTCTTTCATCCAGAAGTTTAATAGGTTAATTTTTACATTTAAGTTTTCATCTATTTTGAGTTATTTTGGATGAGGTGTGGTGAGCTATTTTGGGTGTGGTATAAAGCAGGATGAATGATCATGTTTTTTCCACATGGATATCCAATTGTCCCAGCACCATTTGTTGAATAGATTTTTCCACTCCTCTTTGCAAATCAGTGTACTAATGTATTTCTAGATCCTATGTACTCTTCCATTTCCATTGACCTATATCTGTCTTCATTAATACCATCTTGTTCTTGGTAGCTGTATGTAAGTCTTAAAATGAGACAATGTAATGACCTCTTTCTTTTTTACATACACACCTAAACCACATATACATGTGCAATTTACTTAGGACAAAACAGTCACAAAAATTCCTACTTCTGAGAGAAGACATCTTGAGTTTGAATATCTCAAAGCTTCTTGACAATCTCAGCAAGTTCAAATTAATAGTATTCATGAACTTTAACAAGTTAGAGTAAAATATAGGTTAGAAAAATGAACAAATATCTGAACTTTTATAACATCTATGTCATCAACTATATCCCTTCTACTGAATTTCTGCTAAATATGGCTGAAAGGCCTATTCTCCACAGTCTTCCTCTTTAGAACCTGAGGTTGTGTAATAGAAAGGAAACTTTGAGTTAGGGGATGTCAGAGAAGATCTCTGAATACAAGTTATCCGATGTTCTTTTTCTGTCACATAGATGTCCACACAACTTTATCTGTGTTTTTCTTAGACAACAGGAAATTAAACAAAGAATTATGCTCTCCTTTTTCACAGGGGACAAGTCATTTAATAATAAGCCTAAGTTTACCTGCTAGTCTCTGAAAATCTCCATTTCCCAGTAGCCTGACCGTTACTCTAAAGAACTACAAGTCTTTCTCTAGTTCTGTACCCTCAAATCTGTCTCAGACCGACCATGTTCAGGCTTTTTAGCTCAGGAAATAACAAACAAGTTCTCAGGGATTTTTCCATATAAGGTCTGACATTATCTGCTTTCTGTTATGTGACTATGAAAGATTTGAGCCTAATAATCATAAAACATGTGCCTGTGACTTTACCCTAATTAGGAACAACACAGATTAACTTGACAGTCTTGGGATGGAACAAAGACTGCTTTGGTCTTTTCTCCTGGTGTCTTTGATCTTTCCTCCACTGACCAATGACTTCTCAACACATAGAGAAGATCATGCCATGAGATTAGAGTCCACCAGTATCTATAGTTTAATGAAGTATCACAAATTGACCACATAAGCATGCACAGATGGAGTATTAGAACACTGCCCATATTCCAGAACAATCTTTCCTACTCTTAGCTACTTCTTATCATTAATCTCTCTACTTCCTAACAGTTTACACTAGTCATTACTCAGACCTGTGATATTACATATTCATTTTGGCAGGGATTTATGTTTCTATATATGGAATCATATTATATGTATACTTTTGTATTTGGCTTGTTTCAAACCTTAAAATTGTGAGACATACCCATATTGTTGTGTATCACCATGATATTGTTTTTATTATTGTATGAATATGTCACTTTTTATTTGCCATGTGACTGTGAAAGGACATCAGGACTGTTTCCAATTTTTACTTTAATGAATAGTGGTGCTATGAACATTCTGGTGGATATGTCTTGATGTATGTTTACACACAGTTCTACAGGCACATACATAAGGATGAAAAACGACTTATTCCTGTCACTTATTTACATGTACCCATAATTTCTTCCTTTGAATTTTTTCTTGTCTACTTTTGTGATACCACTTGAGATTTCTTTATTTCATTTTATTATTTCATTAGTTAGGATGATGGACAGAGAAGCCTGGGGGCTACATTCCATGTGGTCACAAAAAGTTGGACATGACTGAGCATGCACACACACAGAGAGAAAGGAATCACCCTTTTATGTCATTACTAACTTTCATTCTTATCTGTCACATTCAAAAATAAATTTTTACCCGCTTGGTACATTTTCACTCTCATTACCACCAAACACACACACATACATACACACACACAGTATCCTCACCAGTACAACCTCGTCCTGTATTGAGCTAACTGGAATTTTTTAAGTTTTTATTGAAGTATAGTTGTTTTATAATATTGTGTTAGTTGCTACTGCACAGCAAAGTGAATCAGCTATACAAATACATATATCCTCTCTTTTCTGGACTTCCTTCCTGTTTAGTTTACCACAGAGCACTGAGTACAGTTTCCTGTGCTATACAGTAGGCTCTCATTTGTTACCTATTTTATACAGAGTACGTATATGTCAGTGCCAACCTCCCAATTCATCCCATCCTCCTTTCCCCCTTGATACCTATGTATTTGTTCTCTACATCTGTGTCACTATTTCTGCTTTATAAATAAGATCATCTATGGCAATTCTTCAAATTCCACATATATACATTAATATATGATATTTGTTTTTCTTTTTTGTGACTTAATTCACTCTGTGTAACAGTCTCTAGGTCCATCCACATCTCTACAAATGACTCCATCTCGTTCCTTTTTATTACTGAGTAATATTCCATTGTGTGTATGAACCACACCTTCTTTATCCATTTCTCTGTTGATGGGCATTTAGGTTGTTTCCATATCCTGGTTATTGTTAAGTCATGCTGCAATGAACATAGGGGTGCATGTGTCTTTTTGAAATATGGTTTTCTTTGAGTAACTGCCCAATAGTGGGGTTGCTGGGTCACATTTTAGTTCTATTTTTATTTTTTTAAGGAATATTTATACTGTTCTCCTTAATGGCTGAATCAATTTACAATCCCACCAACAGTGCAAGGGGTTTCCCTTTTCTCCACACCCTCTCAAGCATTCATTGTTTGTATGAACTAGCGAGAATTTTCATTATAACTGTTTTTAACTTTTACCTTATACAATAAAAATCATTTACACTAGTAGCGTTACTTTTTCCTTTACTAACTTGGTTACTAATTTGGATCTTAGGATCCAAATCATATACCTTAAGAATATTAAAAATAGTGCTATAATATCATGTAGCAATAGCATGCTGCTACTGGGAACTCTGACATCGGTCTGCTTTGATTAATAAGATATCTGTAAATAACCAAGTTTGTTGATTTGTTTAATATTCAAACTCCTTACTATCTATTCTACGAATAGGAGAGGATTTCCAGGATCTATTAAACAGAGTTGTTTCTGTTGTTGTTGTTAACTTCATACAACATTTGATCTAAATTTTCAACATGGACAATCAGGCCTACTATAGCTCTGGGAAGTAGCCTATTTTTTTCTTTGATAATTTCGGAAATTATCAGAAATTTCAGGTAATTTTTCTGACCATATTAGACTTAGTCATATGTCAACAGCACTCCTGGATCTAGCCTACCTGTCTCCTTAAAAAGCTTTATAGCTCTGCACAGACCTTTCCGTTTCTTTATCCTTTGAAGTTAAAGTCTTAAACAATTTAATTCAGTTGAACATTCCAGCACAGTAGTTGAATTTTCATGTGTATTCATTCCAATACTGAGACAGAAAAAGTACTTCAACTGGAAACTAAGAAGTAAAGACAGTCAAATGATAAACCATCATGTTCAGGCCAACAGAAATGGCAAATTTATTTTTTACACTCCCACCTTTTCTCCACTAAAAAATGTTTTCTTAGAATAGAGTTTTTTTCAAAATGTGATTTACCACTTGGCAGCATTTGTACAATGAAAGTTGAGGTGTTTATAAAAACCATAGTTCCTGAGCAACAAGCTAGACCCTCCATGTCAGATTCTCTGTGAGTGGGGCTGGGAATCCACGTTTTTGAGATGTGCTCAGGTAATTATTACGCAATATAAAGTCTGAGGACAACTACTTTGAAAGATTAACTCATGTTTTTAACTTTAAATTGGTTTAAAACCAAGTCAAGTTCAATCAGTCAGAAGAGTGAGGACATTACAATCCTTAATACTTGCATTAATTTGCTGCAATTTCTGAGTTTTTGGAATAGATTTCTGCCTTCTATCTCTATAGTTTGGCACTCACATAGACCAAAACTATACACTTCCCTGGTGACACAAACGGTCAAGAAACTGCCTGAAATTGCAGGAGACCTGGGTTTGGAAGACTTCTTGGAGAAGGGAATAGCAACCCACTCCAGTATTCTTACCTGGAGAATTCCATGGACATGGGAGCCTGGCGGGCTACAGTCCATGGGGTCACTAAGAGTCGGACACAACTAAGAGACTAACACTTTCACTTAATTTTCATATGATAAGCAACGTAGAGAAATCATTGATAAAATCTTTCCAGCACCACGAAGAATGGGTAAATAATCTACCTCTAGCCCAAAAGTCCTTCACTGTAGGCAAAAGCAAAGTAGACAAGAACTAAAAGAATCTTTTCTTCTCCTCATCCTTCTTCCTACTACACATAGCTCTACTTCTCTTTCATTGACACAACACCAGTACTAGCTCTGAGGCACACAAAGCTACAAAGAATGACTCATTGATATTGGAAACTATTAGAACAAGTGCCTTATACACAAATGCTCAAATATACACACCATTTTATATGTATTTTCCTTAAAGAATAAGTCAGTGAAAGACAAAACAGGATCTTCAACAATGATACATTTCTATGACTATTACTATTACTAGATCCTTGCTGGAACTGACAAACTTGATTTTTACGTGACTTCAAAGGATTTCTTCCCAGACAGTCTAGTCAGAGGTGGAAAGGAGGGATCCTGGTATACAACTTAACTGTAAAACTGATTTACTCTTGAGGAAAATACTAGTGTATTCTGGACCTACATACACCTAGTAAAGGCCTCTGCATTCATCTTCAGCCGAGATCATTTTGTTAGGTTACAACAGATACCAAGGATTCAGTCTTTAGCAAGAATTAAATATATGGATAAATTTCCACACCACACTTTCTGTAGTCAATCTAAAATCTTACTTTTACCATGCTGCTTGGTGATCAAAGGTTGTGTCCATTGGGGTATAAACCAATGCTCTCAAATCACAGGCAGATCATCTCCTAATGTGGGGCTATATCCATAGTGTGCCAGTTCCCTTCAGGGAAGGTAATCTTGAAAAATATCTTCTGACACATTCAACCCCCTACCCAACACTCAGCACAGTCACTCATGCAGAATGAAGAATTACCAGGAGCCTGACAGTGTAACAGGACAGCCTCTCCAGCTTTCCAGTGTCACAACAATATCTGTCCACATCTGAACCAGACCATCCAGTGGAGACAATCATTGAGAAGTCTACCCTTCTCCCTATGTGTCTTTGTCTGTGCCCTCGAACTGACAGCTCTGAGAATTCTAGGTCAGTAGGCTTAGTCTTAACATCTTAGCAGGAAAAAGCAGCTACAGCTACTGTCCTACATTTTTTGTTCCTTCCAAACCTATATAGAGGTCAATGACTGGGATTTCAAATGCTGAAGAGGCCTTCTTTGGGTTACAATCTCACACATCTCCTAAAGGAAAGCATCTCCCCATTTTGAGACAACAAGAAAATAATACTATTGCTAAAAGATTAGCAGAAAAGACACACAGCATCTCCATTAACGTTCAGTCTATACCAATATGTTGAAAGTTATTTTCCATGTTGCAGCAATTTCCATATTGCTGTTTCCTATTATTTCCTAATTGGAAATTGGAAATTTCCAAATTGCTATTTCCTAACATTGCCTATTATCTCCTGGCAGAAGCTTCAGGAGATGGGAAGTCACTTCTGAAAGAAAACCTACAGGATCAGCGTTCCTGACTGCAGTTGTGGTATGTAGTTTCTAGTTAAAATAAAAATCAAACAAACAAAAAAAAAACCTTGGCCTTAATTTAGACCCTTAAGTCTTTTTTTTTTTAAATAATCATATGCACATATATTTATTATTTACTTTATACTCTTCATAAGATAAATAACAATATGTATATGCATATTATTCTGTAACTTTTTCACTTTTATTTTATACTGAATGATATCCAAGACAAGGTACAGAGGATATGCCTTGTTACTTTCCTTTTTTTTTTTCTTTTTTCATTTATTTTTATTGGTTGGAGGCTAATTACTTTACAATATTGTAGTGGTTTTTGCCATACATTGACAGGAATCAGCAATGGATTTACATGTGTTCCCCACCCAATCCCCCCTCCCGCCTCCCTCCCCATCCCATCCCTCTGGGTCTTCCCAGTGCACCAGCCTTGAGCACTTGTCTCATGTATCCAACCTGGGCTGGTGATCTGTTTCACCATAGATAGTATACTTGTTTCACTGCTATTCTCTCAGAACATCCCACCCTCGCTTTCTCCCACAGAGTCCAAAAGTCTGTTCTGTTCATCTGTGTCTCTTTTTCTGTTTTGCATATAAGGTTATTGTTACCATCTTTTAAAATTCAATATATATGCGTTAGTATACTCTATTGGTGTTTATCTTTCTGGCTTACTTCACTCTGTATATGGGCTCCAGTTTCATCCATCTCATTAGAACTGGTTCAAATGAATTCTTTTTAATGGCTGAGTAATATTCCATTGTGTATAGGTACCACAGCTTCTTTATCCATTTGTCTGCTGATGAACATCTAGGTTGCTTCCATGTCTTGGCTATTATAAACAGTGCTGCGATGAACATTTGGGTGCATGTGTCTCTCAGATCTGGTTTCCTCGGTGTGTATGCCCAGGAGTGGGATTGCTGGGTCATATGGCAGTTCTATTTCCAGTTTTTTAAGCAATCTCCACACTGTTTTCCATAGCGGCTGTACTAGTTTGCATTCCCACCAACAGTGTAAGAGGGTTCCCTTTTCTCCACACCCTCTCCAGCATTTATTGCTTGTAGACTCTTGGATAGCAGCCATTCTGACTGACATGTAATGGTACCTCACTGTGGCTTTGCTTTGCATTTCTCTGATAATGAGTGATGTTGAGCATCTTTTCATGTGTTTGTTAGCCATCTGTATGTCTTCTTTGGAGAAATGTCTGTTTAGTTCTTTGGCCTAGTTTTTGACTGGGTCATTTATTTTTCTGGAATTGAGCTGCAGGAGTTGCTTGTATATTTTTGAGATTAATCCTTTGTCTGTTGCTTCGTTTGCTACTATTTTCTCCCACTCTGAAGGCTGTCTTTTCACCTTGCTTATAGTTTCCTTTGTTGTGCAAAAGCTTTTAAATTTCATTAGGTCCCATTTGTTTATTTTTGCTTTTATTTCCAATATTCTGGGAGGTGGGTCATAGAGGATCCTGCTGTGGTTTATGTCGGAGAGTGTTTTGCCTATGTTCTTCTCTAGGAGTTTTATAGTTTCTGGTCTTACATTTAGATCTTTAATCCATTTTGAGTTTATTTTTGTGTATGGTGTTAGAAAGTGTTCTAGTTTCATTCTTTTCCAAGTGGTTGACCAGTTTTCCCAGCACCACTTGTTAAAGAGGTTGTCTTTTTTCCATTGTATACCCTTGCCTCCTTTGTCAAAGATAAGGTGTCCACAGGTACGTGGATTTATCTCTGGACTTTCTATTTTGTTCCATTGATCTATATTTCTGTCTTAGTGCCAGTACCATACTGTCTTGATGACTGTGGCTTTGTAGTATACTAGAGTCTGAAGTCAGGCAGGTTGATTCCTCCAGTTCCATTCTTCTTTCTCAAGATTGCTTTGGCTATTTGAGGTTTTTTTGTATTTCCATACAAATTGTGAAATTATTTGTTCTAGTTCTGTGAAAAATACCGTTGGTAGCTTGATAGGGATTGCATTGAATCTGTAGATTGCTTTGGGTAGTATAGTCATTTTCACAATATTGACTCTGCTAATCCATGAACACGGTATATTTCTCCATCTATTTGTGTCCTCTTTGATTTCTTTCATCAGTGTTTTATGGTTTTCTATATATAGGTCTATCGTTTGTTTAGGTAGATATGCTCCTAAGTGTTTTACTCTTTTTGTTGCAATGGTGAGTGGTATTGTTTCCTTAATTTCTCTGTTTTCTCATTGTTAGTGTATAGGAATGCAAGGGATTTCTGTGTGTTAATTTTATATCCTGCAACTTTACTATATTCATTGATTAGCTCTAGTAATTTTCTGGTAGAGTCTTTAGGGTTTTCTATGTAGAGGATCGTGTCGTCTGCAAACAGTGAGAGTTTTACTTCTTCTTTTCCTACCTGGATTCCTTTTATTTCTTTTTCTGCTCTGATTGCTGTGGCCAACACACCAAAATTATGTTGAATAGTAGTGGTGAGAGTGGGCACCCTTGTCTTGTTCCTGACTTTAAGGGAAATGCTTTCAATTTTTCACCATTGAGGATAATGTTTGCTGTGGGTTTGTCATATGTAGCTTTTATTATGTTGAGGTACGTTCCTTCTAGTCCTGCTTTCTGGAGAGTCTTTATCACAAATGGATGTTGAATTTTGTCATAGGCTTTTTCTGCATCTATTGAGATAAGCATATTATTTTTATCTTTCAATTTGTTAATGTGGTGTATTACATTGATTTATTTGTGAATATTAAAGAATCCTTGCATTCCTGGGATAAAGCCCACTTGGTCATGATGTATGATCTTTTTAATATGTTGTTGGATTCTGTTTGCTCGAATTTTGTTAAAGATTTTTGCATCTATGTTCATCAGTAATATTGGCCTGTAGTTTTCTTTTTTTTTTGTGACATCTTTGTCTGGTTTTGGTATGACGGTGATGGTGGCCTCATAGAATGAGTTTGGGAGTTTGCCTTCTGCAATTTTCTGGAACAGTTTGAATAAGATAGGTGTTAGCTCTTCTCTAAATTTTTGGTAGAATTCAGCTGTGAAGCCATCTGGTCCTGGGATTTTGTTTGCTGGAAGATTTCTGATTACAGTTTCGATTTCCTTGCTTGTGATGGGTCTGTTAAGATCTTCTATTTCTTCCTGGTTCAGTTTTGGGAAGTTATACTTTTCTAAGAATTTGTCCATTTCTTCCAAGTTATTCATTTTATTAGCATATAGCTGCTGGTAGTAGTCTCTTATGATCCTTTGTATTTCAGTGTTATCTCTCCATTTTCATTTCTAATTTTTGTTGATTTGGTTCTTCTCCCTTTGTTTCTTAATGAGTCTGGCTAATGGTTTGTCAATTTTATTTACCATTTCAAAAAATCAGCTTTTAGCTTTGTTGATTTTTCTTATGGTCTCTTTTTCTTATGGTTTCTTTTGCATTTATTTCTGCCCTAATTTTTAAGATTTCTTTCCTTCTACTAACCCTGGGGTTCTTCATTTCTTCCTTCTCTACTTGCTTTAGGTGTAGAGTTATGTTATTTGACTTTTTTCTTATTTCTTGAGGTAAGCCTGTAGTGCTATGAACCTTCCCCTTAGCACTGCTTTTACAGTGTCCCATAGGTTTTAGGTTGTTGTGTTTTCATTTTCATTCATTTCTATGCATATTTTGATTTCTTCTTTGATTTCTTCTATTATTTGTTGGTTATTCAGAAGCGTGTTATTTAGCTTGCATATGTTGGAATTTTTAATAGTTTTTTTTCCTGTAATTGATATCTAATCTTACTGCACTGTGGTCAGAAGAGATGACTGGAATGATTTCAAATTTTTTTGAATTTCCCAAGGCTAGATTTATGGCCCAGGATGTGATCTATTCTGGAGAAGGTTTCGTGTGCACTTGAGAGAAAGGTGAAATTGATTGTTTTGGGGTGGAATGTCCTATAGATGCCAATTAGGTCTATCTGGTCCATTGTGTCATTTAAAGTTTGTGTTTCCTTGTTAATTTTCTGTTTAGTTGATCTATCCATAGGTGTGAGTGGGGTATTAAGGTCTCCCACTATTATTGTGTTATTGTCAATTTCCCCTTTCATTCCTGTTAGCACTTGCCTTACATATTGTGGTGCTCCTATGTTGGGTGCATATATATTTATAATTGCTATGTCTTCTTGGATTGATCCTTTGATCATTATGTAGTGTCCTTCTTTGTCTCTTTTCACAGCCTTTATTTGAAAGTCTATTTTATCTGATATGAGTATTGCGAGTCCTGCTTTCTTTTGGTCTCCGTTGGCGTGGAATATTTTTACCAGCCCTTCACTTTCAGTCTGTATGTGTCCCTTGTTTTGAGGTGGGTCTCTTGTAGACAGCATATATGGGGTCTTGCTTTTGTATCCATTCAGCCAGTCTTTGTCTTTTGGCTGGGGCATTCAACCCATTTACATTTAAGGTAATTATTAATAAGAATGGTCCCGTTGCCATTTGCTTTGTTGTTTTTGGTTCGCGTTCATACAACCTTTCTGTTTCCTGTCTAGAGAAGATCCCTTAGCATTTATTGAAGATATGGTTTGGTGGTGCTGAATTCTCTCAGCTTTTGCTTGTCTGTAAAGCTTTTGAATTCTCCTTCATATCTGAATGAGATCCTTGCTGGGGACAGTAATCTGGGTTGTAGGTTATTCTCTTTCATTACTTTCAGTACGTCCTGCCATTCCCTTCTGGCCTGGAGGGTTTCTATTGATAGATCAGCTGTTATCCTTATGGGAATCCCCTTGTGTGTTATATGTTGTTTCTCCCTTGCTGCTTTTAATATTTGTTCTTTGTGTTTGATCTTTGTTAATTTGATTAATATGTGTCTTGGGGTGTTTCACCTTGGGGTTATCCTGTTTGGGACTCTCTGGGTTTCTTGGACTTGTGTGATTATTTCCTTCCCCATTTTAGGGAAGTTTTCAGCTATTATCTCCTCGAGTATTTTCTCATGGCCTTTCTTTTTGTCTTCTTCTTCTGGGACTCCTGTGATTCGAATGTTGGGGCATTTGACGTTGTCCAGATGTCCCTGAGGTTGTCCTCATTTCTTTTGATTCTTTTTTCCTCTCTGCTTCATTTATTTCCACCATTTTATGTTCTACCTCACTTATCCTATCTTCTGCCTCTGTTATTCTACCATTGGTTCCCTCTAGAGTGTTTTTGATCTCATTTATTGCATTACTCATTTTTAATTAACTGTTTTTTATTTCTTCTAAAACGTTTCTTGCATCTTTTCAATCTTTGTCACCAGGCTATTTATCTGTAACTCTATTTTGTTTTCAAGGTTTTGGATCATTTTTATTATCATTATTCTAAATTCTTTTTCAGGTAGATTCCCGATCTCCTCCTCTTTTGTTAGGCTTGGTGGGCATTTTTCATATTCCTTTACCTGCTGGGTATTTCTCTGCCTTTTCATCTTATTTAGATTTGTGTGTTTCGGGTGGACTTTCTGTATTCTGGTAGTCTGTGGTTCCTCTTTATTGTGGAGGTTTCTCCCAGTAGGTGGGGTTGGAGGATTGGCTTCTCAAGGTTTGCTGGTTAGGGAAGCTTGTGTCGGTGTTTTGGTGGATGGAGCTGGATTTCTTCTCTCTGGAGTGCAATGGAGTGCCCAGTAATGAGTTTTGAGATGGGTCTATGTGTTAGGTATGATTTTGGGCAGCCTGTATGTTGACGTTCAAGGCTATGTTCCCATGTTGCTGGAGAATTTGTGTGGTATGTCTTGCTCTGGAACTTATTGGCTCTTGGGTGGTGGTTGGTTTCAGTGTAGGTATGGAGGCTTTTGGATGAGCTCTTATTAGTTAATGTTCCCTATAGTCAGGAGTTCTCTGGTGTTCTCAGGTTTTGGGTTTAAGCCTCTTGCCTCTGGATTTCAGTCTTATTCTTCCAATAGCCTCAAGATTTCTCCATCCATACAGCACTGAAAATAAAACTTCTAGGTTAATAGTGAAAGGATTCTCCACAGTGAGGGACACCCAGAGAGGTTCACAGAGTTACATGAAGAAGAGGAGAGAGAGGAAGGAGATAGAGGTAAGCAGGAGGAGAAAAAGGGGGATTTAAGAGAAGAGACACAGATCTAGGCAGTACTCTGTTCCCTAAGTGTTCTCCGCAGCCCAGAACACCCACAGAGATTCACAGAATTGGATTGAGAAGAGAAGGGGGATGAGGAAATAGAGGTGATCTGGGAGAAAAAAAGGAGAGCGAAAGAGGAATAGAGTAATCAAACCAGTAATCACACTCCTGAGTAAAAATGGGTAATGAAGGTTGGGTTCTTAAATGTCCAAAGTTGATATCAAATACTGAAAAGCAAAGATTAAAAATCTAGAGTAGAGGTTAGACTCTTAAAAACACAACATTAAAAGAACAAAAACAAAAAATTTAAGAAATATATATGAAGTTCACTTTAAAAATTGGGCCCCCCCCCCCGCTTTTTTTTGGCCAGGTTATAGTGGGTTATAAAAATGAAAATTAAGGAGTAGTAGAGGAATTTCAAAAAAAAGAAAGAAAGAAAGAAAGACAGAAAAAAAAAGTTTTTATTTTAATTAAAAAGAAAAATAATAATAGTAAAAATATATCTAGGAATTTCTCTGGAGCTCTTGCGGGCAGTGTGGGTTCGGTTCAGTTTCAGATAACTCCTTGTTCCAGCTTACATTTCTCAATATCTATAGGCCCTTTCCAGTGTCGTCGGTGTTAATCTGTTAAATTAAAAGGGATTTTAATCTGTTGCACCTGTCCTGTCTGAAGCCGTTCCCTCTTTATTTGGCTTCTGTTTGCCAGTCTCTTCAGTGTCTAATTTCTGCCCTGACACAAGTGGGCAGAGGTGGTCTCTTGTTTAGGTTCGCTTGTTTGGTCGTGCTATGGGGAGGGAGGGGCACTGCAAACAAATATCACTGGCGTGTGTGGGGAGTGCTCACAGTGTTCCGGCCACACTGGGTTTGCCCCTGCTCACTGCGTGTGTGCTTTCCCCGTCTACACTGCTCAGGCTCCACGCTGCTCTACAGGGAGCGGGCCCTGAGTTGCGTGCACTTCCCAGGCCCAAGCCGCTCAGGTTCAGGTTTTCGGGTAATCCACAAAGGCGCAGACTCGGTTGGGCCTGAGTTTTGTGCCTTCCCATCCATGCAGCCCAGGCAACCAGGAGCTTGACAAGAGCACTCTCCCCAGGTGCAGTGCGCCTTATTCCCTCCGTGGTCCCAGACTCAGTTTCCGGGCACGCTGATCTGGTGCAGCTTGTGTCTCTTCTGGGGAGCTGATCTCTGGCTGCGACCCTCCCGGCAGATGTCAACCATCCAGAATACCAGGAAGTCTTTGGTTAGAGACTGGAAGCCTGTTTGCAGTTTGGCAGGGGATCCGGGCTTTGGGGCTGAGTTTGCCCCTTTCCCCTCCTCCCTTCCTCCTGACTCCAGTGGGGGATGGGCCAGTCTGCAGCTGGCTAGCTCTTCTCTGGTATTTGCTCAGTCCTTTGTTCTGGAAATGGGTGGGCAGTGCCTTAATTTAGGGCTTTTCCCAGATTAATTATCTCTTGCTATCCCACAATTAGTTCCCTCCGATTGCCCTCAGGGCATTCAGGCCCAGTCCTTACCCTAAGCTATGCCGCCCGCTCCTCTCCATTCAGCCCCCGCTTGCTGGTGGCCGATGCGAGCGTCTGGGGTACTTTTCTGCTGGGAGTTGCTTTTAGACATATAATCTGTGGGTTTTTTATTTTTCCTCCCAGTTAGGTTGCCCTCCAAGATTCGAAGGCTTCCCCCAGACCTGCCAGAGAGAGGGTTTCCTGGTGTTTGGGAACTTCCTCTATTAAGACTTCCTTCCCAGGACTGATCTCCATCCCTAAATCTATTGTCTCTCTTTTCTCTTTTATATTTGGTCCTACCTCTTTTTGAAGACAATGGGCTGCTTTTCTGGGTGCCTGATTTCCTCTGCTAGCGATCAGAAGTTGTTTTGTGGAGTTTGCTCAGCGTTCAAATGACCTTTCGATGAATTTGTGGGGAAGAAAGTGGTCTCCCCGTCCTATTCCTCTGCCATCTTAGCTCCTCCTCCCGACCCTTAAGTCTTGATCTTTCCTTTCATTTTCAAATGTATGTAAGCTTCCCTATCTTTATTGGACTTGACATATTATCATTAAACCCTATATTTATTCTCCCTGGAGTGGTGGATCTGACATTCTACTTTCAGTCTTCATGGTCTTCTGGAGATGGGAACCTGCTTCTACCTTGGGGAACTTCTCTTTTTCCTACATTTCCATTCTTGGTCCCATAGAGTCCTCTAGTCCTTGGGCTTTATTCATCCCATTCAAACATCCTTTGTCTCTTTTCATGATGTTTTTCCCTGATACACTTGCCACTTTTCAGGTTACTTTAGTTCATAGGCCAATCTTAACTGAATATCATCTCTTAAAATTTGCCTCTACCACCTGGAATAAGCACCAAATGAATTCCATGTACAGAACAGCTCAGTTATAATCCTAAACCACCTAAACTCCAAGTCCCTTTGGTCAACTAAAAGGATATCTTGAAGGTTATATGCATCTCCATAGAACAGCAATCTTACTTGTTTGGATGGCATATACTCCCCGTGCTATTCTTCTCTCTTAACTCCTTTCTATACTCTACGCTGATGCACTGAAAACTTCCCTGAAACCTAATCTGCATATGTATTCCTTCCAAGTTCTCTGGTTTAGGTCTTCAAGTCTCCACTAACAGTTCCTCTCTCCACATTTTCCTAAGCTGTGAAGCATGCTCTTATAAGTAAGAGAATCTGATTCTCCCTTGACTAGGTGGTGGCAATCTTCTTCACATCCTCTTCCCCTTCAGTGGGATTTACCTCATTGAGTCCCACATCCCTCTGGGTACTGACACTGTGGTTCCAACAGAGACTTTAGAATAATAAAAGATAGGAGGTGTTAACATTTATTGAGCTCTTAGTCTATGTCAAACACTGGACTGAACAATTCACATACTTTACAATTTGGCACACAGGTGAGGGTAGCTCCATGATTCCAGGCCTACCTAATGATCTCCTTTTGCTGCTAAACAATAGAATGTAGCATAGATGAAGAAATTTTCAGATAAAATTAAGGACCCAAACCAATTGGTTTTGCTTTAACCAAAAGGAAGATTATCCTGGATAGGCTCAACTTAATCAAGCAAATGGCCTTAAAGAGAGACTCAGCCCTTCTTTAGAGATAATTTTCCCTCCTGCTGACTTACAGAAGTAAGCTATCATGGTGAAGGAAGACCTATGAAAAAGATAAGGTGGCCAGGAACTGTGAACAGTCCTAAAATCACAAGTAAATTAATTCTGTCAATATGTATAAGCTAAGAGCAGCTTTTCTAGTTGAAACTCTAGATGAAAATACAGCTCAGTCAACACCTGGAGTGCTGCCTTACAAAACCTAGAGTACAGCACCCAGCTAAGTCATGCCAGACTCCTGACAGAAACTGGGCTATATCTGTGTTTTGAGATCCTAAATTTGTGGTAATCCACTATAAAACAATATAAAAATAATACAGATTTTGATGCCTAGAAGTGGTACCTAAAAACTTGGAAATAGCTCTGAAATCAGTCAATTGAGCAGGGACTAGAAGATCTTTGAGAGAAAGCCTATATGTTTTCAACAGACTGTTGGTAGAAATCTAATCTTTAAGTATGCCATAGTGAGAGTCAGAAGAAATTGAGGAACATGTTATTAGAAACAGAAGGAGGAAGATTCTTGTTACAAAGTGATAAAAAAAAAACTTAGCAAAATTATATCCTGGAGTTATGTTCAAGAAAATACTTCAAAGCTGGTTTTCTACGTAGGGAGATTTCCAAGTAAAGTGTTAAAAGTGACTCTTGAATTCTTTTTTCTATTTATGATAATATGTGAGAGGAGAATGATAAATTGAGGAAAGAACTATTAAACAAAAAGAAATCAAGACCATACGATTTTGAAATTTCTCACCATCTGTAAGAATTAAGAGATTCACAGTCTTAATCTCTGTTTAGTATGATTGTACAACTTTTCCCTAAAACTTCAGAAAGATTAAAAGGTGAAAGAATCAGGCACAAAAATAGGACTTCCTATCATTTTAAGGATAAAGGTTCCTTAGAAAACTAGAAATAAAACTACCATATGACCCAACCATCCTACTAGTGGGCTATATATACGCTAAGAAAACTGGAATTGAAAGAGAAACCCAACCCCAGTGCTCACTGCACTACTATTTATAATGGCTAGGACATAGAATCAAACTAGATGTCTATTGACAGATGAATGGATAGAGAAGCTGTGGTATATATATATACAACATAATATTACTCAGCCGTAAAAAGGAATGCATTTGAGCCAGTTCTAATGAGGTGGATGACCTTAGAGCCTATTATACAGAGTAAAGTACGTCAGAAAGATAAAAACAAATATGGTATATTAACACATATATATGGAATCTAGAAAGACAGTATTGATGAACCTATGTACAGGGGAGCAATGGAAACAATCCTAAAAGATGATGCTATGAAAGTGCTGCACTCAATATGCCAGCAAATTTGGAAAACTCAGCAGTGGCCGCAGGACTGGAAAAGGTCAGTTTTCATTCCAATCCCAAAGAAAGTTAGCGCCAAAGAATGCTCAAACTACCACACAATTGCACTCATCTCACATGCTAGCAAAGTAATGCTCAAAATCCTCCAAGCTAGGCTTCAACAGTACATGAACCATGAACTTACAGATGTTCAAGCTGGTTTTAGAAAAGGCAGAGGGACCATAGATCAAATTGCCAACATCCACTGGATCATCATAACAGCAAGAGAGTTCCAGAAAAACATCTACTTCTACTTTATTGACTATGCCAAAGCCTTTGACTTTGTGGATGACAACAAACTGGAAAATTCTGAAAGAGATGGGAATACCAGACCATCAGACCTGCCTCCTGAAAAACCTGTATGCAGGTCAAGAAGCAACAGTTAGAACTGGACATAGACAGTGGACTGGTTCAAAATTGGCAAAGGAGAACATCAAGGCTGTATATTGTCACCCTGCTTATTTTAATTATATGCAGAGTACATCATGTGAAATGCCAGGCTGAATGAAGCACAAGCTGGAATCAAGATTGCTGAGAGAAATATCATAACCTCAGATGTGCATATGACACCACCCTTATGGCAGAAAGCAAAGAAGAATGAAAGAGCATCTTGATGAAAGTGGAAAAGTTGAGGAGAGTGAAAAAGTTGGCTTAAAACTCAACGTTCAGAAAGCTAACATCATGGCATCTGGTCCTATCACTTCATGGCAAATATATGGGGAAACAGTGGAAACACTGACAGACTTTTATTTTGGGGGGTTCCAAAATTAGTGCAGATGGTGACTGCAGCCATGAAAAAAAGACACTTATTCCTTGGAAGAAAAGTTATGACCAACCTAGACAGCATATCGAAAAGCAGAGACATTACTTTGCCAACAAAGTTCCATCTTGTCAGAGCTATGGTTCTTCCAGTAGTCATGTATGTAGGTGAGAGTTGGATTATCAAGAAAGCTGAGCACTGAAGAATTGATTTTTGAACTGTGGTGTTAGGGAAGACTCTTGAGAGTCCCTTGGGCTGAAAGGAGATTCAACCAGTCCATCCTAAAGGAAATCAGTCCTGAATATTCATTAGAAGGACTGATGTTGAAGCTGAAACTCCAATACTTTGGCCACCTGATGCAAACTGATCCATTGGAAAAGACTCTGATGCTGGGAAAGATTGAAGGCGGGAGGAGAAGGGGATGACAAAGGATGAGATGGTTGGTTGGCATCACTGACTCAATGGACATGCGTTTGAGTAAGCTCCGGGAGTTGGTGATGGACAGGGAAGCCTGGTGTGTTGCAGTCCATGGGGCTGCAGAGTCGGACACGTCTGAGCAACTGTACTGAACTGAATAGAAACACAGCCACAGAGAACAGATTTGTGGACACAGTAGGGGAAGGAGAGGTTGAGATGAATTCAGAGAGTAGCATGGAAATGCACATTACCATATGTAAAATAGATAGACAGTGGGAATTTTCTATATGATGCAGGGAGCTCAACCCAGTGCTCTGTGACAACCTAGAGGGGTGGGATGGTAGGTTGGAGGGAGTTTCAAGAGGAAGGAGATATATTGTTACTTGGCTGATTCATGTTGATGTATGGCAGAAACCAACACAATACTGTAAAGCAATTATCCTCCAATTAAAAATAATAATAAATAAATAAAAATCATTTTAATCACATCCTCCCCAAAAAAGAGGATTTGGGTTTGCCTTACAGATATCAACCAAACTAGAAGTCCTCTAGGAAGCTTAAGGGTACTGTTTCCTATTATTTCAGCAGGAGGACAAGGCTTAGAAGGGTTTGTCTGGAAAAGATCTATAAACGTGGCTTCTGCCTAGAGCAGTGAATCCCATTGACATTTACAGAAGATCCACAAAGTACTTGAGAAAATCTGTTCAGCAGAAACACTACTAAGCTGATGTTGGAGAGAGTGTATGTTTATGTCTGTCAGATATAGCTGGTTTAGAATATTGTTCAACTCCCCCATTTGCTACTGATCTTCTAACTGTTTGTCCATTTGGAAAGTACAGCATAGAAATCTCCAACTAGTGCTTGCTTCGGCAGCACATATACTGAAATCTCCAACTATTATTTTAGAACTGTCTATTTCTGCTTTCACTTCTCAATTTTTGCTTCCCATGTGTTAGAGTTCTGTTGTTAGGTTCCTACCTTTATATCTTCCTGACGGGTTCACATTTTAATCAATATTTAGTGTTCCTCCTTTCCTCTTGTAACAATTTTGACTGAGTCTATTTTATCTGATCTTGGCACTGATATCTCAGTTCTCTTTTAGTAACTATTTGCCTAGAATGTCCTTTTCCATTCTTTTACTTTTAGCTATTTGTCTTGGATATGAAATGAGTCTTTTCTAGACAGCATATAATAGAATTTTGCTTTTTAATCTATTTGGAGAATATTTAACTTCTAATAGAAAAGTTTAATCCATTTATAATTACTGATAATGAAACATTTATTTCCGCAATTTTGCTTTGTCTTTTGTATGTTTCATATCTTGTTTGTTCCTCAATGTCACCATTAACTGCCTTCTTTTGTGTTTGGTATTTTTGTAGTGTATGATTTTGATCCCTTTCTAATTTATTTTTCTGTATATTTAAAAGTTATTTTAGCATTGGTTGTGCTGGAGCTTACAATTAACCTCACAAACATGTAATAATCTATTTTGAATTAATATCATATTAACTTCCCTAGGTATGTAACAATTCTGATCCTACATTTCTCCATCCCTCCCCCCTTTATGTTACTGTGTCACAAATTACATCTTTCTACTTTGTGTGCCCATTTAACATAGGCTTATCATTATCATTTTATGATTTGTCTTTGTGATCAAACTGGGAAAGAAAAAGGAGTCAGAAACGAAAAATACACTAATACTGGCTTATATATTCCTTTACCTGTGCTATTTCTTCACGTGGCTTCAAGTTTACTGTCTAGTGTCCTTTCATTCCCACCTGAGGGACTCTTTTTAGCATTTCTTATAGGACACATCTGACATCACCAACTCAATGAACATAAATTTGAACAAACTCCACGAAATAGTGAAGGACATGGAAGCCTGACATGCCACAGTCCACAGGGTCACATAGAGTCTGACACAACTCAGCAACTGAACAAATCGGAACATCTACTTGTGATGAATTCCCTCAGCATTTGTTAATCTGGGACTGTCTTAATGTCTCTTTTATTTTTGAATGATAGTTTTGCCAGGTATAGAATTATAGGCTTTCTCTTTCTTTCAGTTCAGTTCAATTCAGTTGAGTTCAATTGCTCAGCCATGTCTGACTCTTTGCAACCCCATGAATCGCAGCAGGCCAGGCCTCCCTGTCCATCACCAACTCCCAGAGTTTACCCAAACTCATGCCCATCAAGTCGGTGATGCCATCCAGCCATCTCATCCTCTGTCATCCCCTTCGCCTCCTGCCCCCAATTCCTCCCAGCATCAGGGCCTTTTCCAATGAGTCAACTCTTCGCATGAGGTGGCCAAAGTATTGGAGTTTCAGCTTCAGCATCAGTCCTTCCAATGAACACTCTTCCAATGAATACTTTAGGAAGGACTGGTTGGATCTCCTTGCAGTCCAAGGGACTCTCTTTCTTTAGGTACTTTAAATATGTCATCTCACTGCCTCTGGTCTCCATGGTTTCTTCTAAGATGTCCAGTCCTTTTCTTAAAGAATCTCCGTTATATAGGACAGTCATTTCTCTTTTGCTGCTCTCAAGGTTCTTCCTTTGTCTCTGACTTTTAAAAGCTTTATTACAACATGTCTCAGTGTGGATCTCTTATGGTATTCCTTTCTAAAGTTCATTGAGCTTCTTGTACATATAGATTCATGTACTTAATCAAAATATGTCTTGTTGGTCATAGTTTCTTCAAAATTCTTTTACATCCATTTCTATTCTCTCCTTATGAAACTTCCATTATTTGTATGTTCTATTATTGATGGTGTCTCACAGATCTCATAGGCTCTCTTCATTTTTGTTCATTCCCTTGTCTTTATGTTCCTCATATTTTATTTATTTATTTCCTCATAAATTGTCCTCATTGGATAATTTTAAATGACTTGTTTTCAAGTTCTCTGATATTCAACTCTGACTGCTCAAATCTGATGTTGAAATTCTCAGTGAATTTATTTCCAATACTGTAATTTTAAACCTAGAATTAGTTTGGTCCTTTTTATGATCTGCATCTCTTTAGAGGTGTACACTGTTTGAGGAATATCATTCCCCTGGAGTTATACAATTTTTGTCCATGAATTCCTTTAATTATTTTGAGCATATTTAAGCCAGTTGAATTAAAGGCCTTGCTGAATAACTTCTATGACTTGATTTCTCATTGATAGTTTCTTTTAATTTTTCTGTGAACAGCTCTTATTTTCTTGTTTCTTTGCAAGTTCTTTTAATTTATTGTGGAAAACTGGATATTTTAAATTTTATAATAAGATAACTCTTAAAATCATAAACTTCCTATGCTCAGGGCTTGTTTTGGTTGGTTCCTGTGGGTTTTGGTTATATGTCTAGCACTTTTCTACCTTTTTCTCTAAAAATATTAGCGTTATGTGCTCTCAGAAATGTGTCGTTTATCTTATGGTAAGTTTATGCATTGTTTGAGTTTTTTTGCCTGGAGATAAAACAAAGACATACTTTAGCATGCCTTCAATGCTTTGTTGTTCAGTCACTCAGTCGTGTCCAACTCTTAAGGACCTCATGGACTTCAGGACACCAGGCTTTCCTGTCCATCAGCATCTCTCAGAGCTTGCTCAAACTCATATCCATTGAGTTGGTGATGCCATTCAACCATCCATCTCATCCTCTGTCGTCCCCTTCTCCCGCCTTCAATCCTTCCCAGAATCAGGGTCTTTCCTAATGAGTCAGCTCTTTGCATCAGGTGGCCCAGTTTCAGCTGAGCTTCAGCTTCAGTATCAGTCCTTCCAGTTAATATTCAGGACTGATTTCCTTTAGGATTGACTGGTTTGATCTCCTTGTAGTCCAAGGGACTCTCAAGAGTCTTCTCCAACACCACAGTCCAAAAGCATGAATTCTTTGCAGTTCATCCTTCCTTATGGTCTAACTCTCACACCCATTCTTTGACATTACCTTTCTTTGGGATTGGAATGAAAAATGACCTTTTCCAGTCCTGTGGCCACTACTGAGTTTTCCAAATTTGCTGGCATATTGAGTGCAGCGGTTTCACAGCATCACTTTCAGAATTTGAAATAGCTCAACTGGAATTGCATCACCTCCATTAGCTTTGTTCATAGTGATGTTTCCTAAGGCCCACTTCACATTCCAGGATGTCTGACTCTAGGTGAGTGATCACACCATCGTGATTATCTGGGTCATGAAGATCTTTTTTGCATAGTTCTGTGCATTCTTGCCCCTTCTTCTTAATATCTTCTGCTTCTGTTAAGTCCATACCATTTCTGTCCTTTATTGTACTCATCTTGACTCTAGCTTGTGCTTCATCCAGCCTGGGATGTCACATGATGTACTCTGCATATAAGTTAAATAAGCAAGGTGACAATATAAAGTCTTGACATACTCCTTTCCCAGTTTGGAACCAGTCCATTGTTTCATGACCAGTTCTAGCTGTTGCTTCCTGACCTACATAGAAGATTCTCAGGAGACAGGTAAGATGGTCTGGTATTCCCATCTCTAAGAGTTTTCCACAGTTTGTTACAATTCACACAAAGCCTTTGGTGTAGTCAGTGAAGCAGAAGTAGCTATTTTTCTGGAATTCTCTTGCTTTTTCTATGATCCAACGGTTCTTGACAACTTGATCTCTGCTTCCTGTGCCTTTTCTAAATCCTTCAATGCTTAACTAGGCCCTTTACAATTCTGCCTTAGTCTTTAGTTTCTGCTTCTCTTGAACCTAAAGGTCATTTAGAGGTATAAATCCTATACACAGGGAACTTTTTACTGTTCCACTTCCCCACAAAATGACTCTTCTCAGTCTTTCTTACCAAGTTTTCAACAGGTCTATTGTTTACCTCAACCTTAACATCTTCCCCCAGATAAGAGGGGTGATCTCTTTACCTTTCTTGTTTGCAAGGAATGCCCTCCACTTGGTTGCATTCTGATGGAGCTCTGTGCTGCACAAAATAAAAACCAAACTTTCTTCAGTCTTTCAGATAACCCCCAGGGGGCTCCAAGTACAGAAACACAATCTTTGAGATCAGGGCCTGCTCCTTTTCCTTTGAAAGCAGGGACAAAGGTCTCACAATGGGAATGTGACCTATATCTTCAGGACTCTCTCAAGCAGGGGAGGAAGGTGGCCCAAAGGCAAGTAAAAGTGCCACAACACTCCCCTCCCATGTTTAAGTTGCCTTTTTCTTGATCAGCACACATAAACGTTTGTCTTCCAGATTTTCAACAAAGTAGATTCTGATGTTTTTTCCTCATTTATTGTTTCAGTAGAAGGATGGACCCCTGGAGTTACTTATCACTTCATATTTGCAGATATGTTCCCATATAATTATACTTTTCATAATGGTTGTGCTTAATAACTGTCTTACAGAATCCTGAACATTTACCAATTTTCTCATGAGACGGTATAGGCTGGTTCCAGGATACCATGAAATATAATCACTGAAGGCATAACAGATGTTTACAGAGGTTTCTGAGAAGGCACTAAGAGGGAATCTGTAAGAAAAGTTTCCAAAATCAGTCAAGAATTGAAGGCCTATGACTGAGAGTCTATTCCTCCCTGAAAATGCTCTTGTATGCTTTTCTAACCATTTAATCACATATTCTTGCCCCCTACACATACTCCACTTCTAATCTCAATGAGAGTCTCTCACAACATAGACCCTTACCTGCTCTAGCTCTCAGTTATCAGAAAAGCTGAGGATTTTAGGCTCCTTTCAGCAGGCAAAGTAATAAAATATTGCAGTACCATAAGATAAATGTCAGATAATATTCTAAATCAAGCCTTTGTAGAAGAAAATGTCTGAACCAAAATTTCATAGGCTGTGTTATTATTTTAAACATTATAGTTATAACTAGGGTCATAGGATATAAAAACAGTACTGAAATGTTTATTTGTAAACTAAACTTCTGTTGTAAGAATGAAGTTGAGACAGAATCTATAGTACATGACAATATTTCCTTATGTGGAAAAGTTTTCTATCCTTGCCAAGGCACTGCTAAATTTAAAAAAAAAAAAAGAAGAAAAACTATTGTTTCTGGAAAATGAGAGAAAGAGAAATAAAATTGAAAGCATTTCCACAGCAGCGGGTAGAAGCAAAGGAGGGGCTCACCTTGACAGCTGGGTGAGTAATAGAGGTTATATGTGTGATGTTCCACCCAGGGGCACACACACACATACACACACAAGATAACCCACCTTATAATCAGTAGTCCTCTTCTTATAATAATATTACATTTATTATAACATTGTAATAGTATTATAATTAATATCATATTGTTATTATTTACTATATTATATCAATTTATGTATGAATTATCTGTCTCCTCACTGTGGGTGAGCAAGGACATCTCTGTCTTCTTCAGCAAGCAATCTATAGAACTTAGAACATTACTGACAAAAGACCAGTATTGGTAAACACTGAAATAAATGTGGGGCATCCTTGGTTTGGGCTTCCCTGGTGATTCAGATGGTAAAGTATCTGCCTGCAATGTGGGAGACCTGTGTTGGGAGGATCCCCTGGAGGAGGGCATGGCAACCCACTCCAGTATTCTTTGCCTGGAGAATCCCCATGGACAAAGGAGCCTGGTGGGCTACAGTCCACGGGGTCACAAAGAGTTGGGAGTAACTAAGCTTATTCATATTTGATGACTCAGAGAGTAAAGAATCCACCTGCAGTGTAGGAAACCCAGATTCGATCCCTGGGTTGGGAAGATCCCCTGGAGAAGGAAATGACTACCCACTGGAGAACTGCCTGGAGAATTCCATGGACAGAGGACCATGGGGGACTACAGTGCATGGGGTCGCAAAGAGTCAGACACAACTGAGCAACTAAGCACAGCATAGCACACATAGTCACACTTACTAAGATAATGTTTCAAGTTTTTGGAAATATTATAGTGAAAGGAATAAAGAGGTTGAGAACTTAAAGAGGAGACAAACTCCAACCTGTATTTATTTAGAATAGGAATGTCTGAGCATGTCTGGGGACTAATATGAAACAATCAGGGGAATAAGACAGATGCAAAGTAAGAAATAAAGGATAAGTGAGAGAGCAAAGCTCAAAGAAGGTGGATGAACCATATGCATTCTCTGGAGAAGGGGATGGCAAACCACTTCAGTATTCTTGCTTTGAGAACCCCATGAACAGTATGAAAAGGCAAAAGATACGACACTGAAAGATGAACTCCCCAGGTCAGTAGGTGCCCAAGGTAGGTGCCCAATAGGCTACTGGAGAAGAACGAAGAAATAACTACAGAAAGAATGAAGAGATGGAGCCAAAACTAAAACAATGCCCAGTTGTCGATGTGCCTGGAGATGGAAGTAAAGTCTGATGCCGTAAAGAGCAATATTGCATAGGAACCTGGAATGTTAGGTCCATCAATCAAGGTAAATTGGAAGTGGTCAAGCAGGAGATGGCAAGAGTGAACATCAACATTTTAGGAATCAGTGAACTAAAATGGACTGGAATGTGTGAATTTAATTCAGATGACCATTCCATCTACAACTGTGGGCAAGAATCCGATAGAAGAAATGGAGTAGCCCCCATAGTCAACAAGAGTCCAAAATGCAGTACTTAGGGGAAATCTCAATAATGACAGAATGATCTCTGTTTGTTTCCAAGGCACACCATTCAATATCACAGTAATCCAAGTCTATGCCCCAACCAGTAATGCTAAAGAACCTGAAATTGAACAGTTCTATGAAGACCTACAAGACCTTTTAGAACTAGCACCCCAAAAAGATATCCTTTTCATCTTAGAGGACTGGAATGCAAAAGTAGGAAGTCAAGAGCTACCTAGAGTAACAGGCAAATTTGGCCTTGGAGTACAGAATGAAGTAGGGCAAAGGCTAACAGAGTTTTTCAAAGAATAAGCCCTGGTCATAGCAAACACCCTCTTCCAACAATACAAGAGAAGACTCTACACATGAACATCACCAGATGGTCAATACCGAAATCAGGTTGGTTATATTCTTTACAAAGAAAGATGGAGAAGCTCTATACAGTCAGCAAAAACAAGACCAGGAGCTGACTGTGGCTCAGATCATTAACTCCTTATTGCCAAATATAGACTTCAATTGAAGAAAGTAGGGAAAACCACTAAACCATTCAGGTATGACCTAAATCAAATCCCTTATGATGATACAGTGGAAGTGACAAATAGAGTCAAGGGATTAAAACTGATAGTGTCTGAAGAACTATGGAAGGAGATTTGTGACACTGTACAGGAGACAGTGATCAAGGCCAACACCAAGAAAAAGAAATGCAAAAAGGCAGAATGGCTTTCTGAGGAGGCCTTACAAATAGCTGAGGAAAGAAGAGAAGCTAAAGGCAAAGGAGAAAAGGAAAGATAGACCCATTTGAATGCAGAGTTCCAAATAGCAAGGAGAGATAAGAAGGCCTTCCTCAGTGATCAATACAAAGAAATAGAGGAAAACAATAGAATGGGAAAGACTAGAAATGTCTTCAAGAAAATCAAAGATACCAAGGGAACATGTCATGAAAAGATGGGCAAAATAAAGGACAGAAATGATATGGATCTAACAGAAGCAGAAGATATTAAGAAGAGGTGGTAAGAATACACAGAAAAATTATACAAAAAAGATCTTCATGACTCAGATAACCATGATGGTGTGATCACTCACCTAGAGCCAGACATCTTGGAATACAAAGTCAAGTGGGCCTTCGGAAGCATCACTATAAACAGCTAGAGAAGGTGATGGAATTCCACTTGAGCTATTTCAAATCCTGAAAGATGATGCTGTTAAAGCACTGCACTCAATATGCCAGCAATTTGGAAAACTCAGCAGCGGCCACTGGACTTGAAAAGGTCAGCTTTCATTCCAATCCCAAAGAAGAACAATGGCAAAGAATGCTCAAACTACCAGACAATTGCACTCATCTCACATGCTAGTAAAGTAATGCTCAAAACTCTCCAAGCCAGACTTCTACAAGACATGAACCGTGAACTTTCAGGTGTTTAAGTTAGTTTCATAAAAGGCAGAGGAACCAGAGATCAAATTGCCAACATCCATTGGATCATAGAAAAAGCAAGACAATTTCAGAAAAATAGTTACTTCTGCTTCACTGACTACACTAAAGCTTTTGTGTGGATTGCAACAAACTTCAGAAAATTCTTAAAGAGATGGGAATACCAGACCACCTTACCTGCCTCTTGAGAAATCTGTATGCAGGTCAAGAAGCAACACTTAGAACCAGACATGGAACAACAGACTGGTTCCAAATTGGGAAAGGAGTACATCAAGACTATATTGTCACCCTGCTTATTTAACTTGTATGCAGAGTACATCATGCAAAATGCCAGGCTGGATGAAGCACAAGCTGGAATCAAGACTGCCAGGAGGAATATCAATAATCTCAGACATGCAGGTAACACCACTCTTATGGCAGAAAGTGAAGAGGAACTCAAGAGCCCCTTGATGAAAGTGAAATAGGAGAGTGAAAAAGCTGATTAAAACTCAACATTCAACAAATGAAGATCATGGCATCCGGTCCCATCACTTCACAGCAAATAGATGGGGAAACAATGGAAACAGTGAGAGACTTTATTTTCTTCGGCTCCAAGATCACTGCAGATGCTGACTGCATCCATGAAATTAAAAGATACTTGCTTCTTGCAAGAGAAGTTATGACCAACCTAGACAGCATATTAAAAAGCAGAGACAGTACTTTGCCAAGAAAGGTCCATCTAGTCAGAGCTAAGGTTTTTCCCTTAGCTTAAGGTAGTCATGTATGGATATGAGAGCTGGAGTATAAAGAAAGCTGAGAGATAAAGAATTGATGCTTTTGAACTGTGGTGTTGGAGAAGATTCTTGAGAGTCCTTTGGACAGCAAGGAGATCCAACCAGTCCATCATAAAGGAAGTCAGTCCTGAATATTCCTTGGAAGGAATGATGCTGAACCTGAAGCTCCAATACTTTGGCCACCTGATGTGAAGAACTGACTTATTGGGAGAGACCCTGATGCTGGAAAGATTGAAAGCAGAAGGAAAAGGGGAAAACAGAGGACAAGATGGTTGGTTGGCATCACCAACTCAATGGACATGAGTTTGAGCAAGCTCTGGGAGATGGTGATGGACAGGGAAGCATGGCATGGTGCAATTCATGGGGTCACAAAGAGTTGGACATGACTGAGTGACTGAATGGAACTGAACTGAGACAGCAAGGCTCAAAGAAGGTGGATGAACCTTATGCATTCTCTAGAGAATCAAGAACTAAAATTAGTCTAGTGAGGATTAGAGGAGCTCCTGTTAAAACTGTTTCTCCCTCCTCCTAGACTACTCATGATTTTCTTTCCTCCTAGACTGATGCAGAACCTTCTCTGACCATGTCTTATTCATACCTATAACCCCATTTTCATCAGAACACCTGATACATAGTCTATGATATGTATGGTATCATATATGGGTTTGTATGACAAACCTGTTCATGGGTTTGAACAGGATGGAAAAATTTGAGAATATGATGTCTGATTGTAATGAGCTAAAGAGACACAGAAGTCAAAGAGAACTATTTGGAACCTGAGACACTGAAAAATTAGAGTGGGATGAATGTGATGGGAAAACAAAAGGAGGAAGAGGTCTGGAAATCTGGTGATAAGTGCAAATTGGGACATCCTTTTTTGATGCACCTTCATGGGGAGTCCTGTCTGCTGAAGACCACATTTCTGTCTTAGGCAGATCTCTAGATCGGCTCTTCAAATACATATCTTCCTGCCCTCACCCCAGGTACTCAACTACTTCTCTCCTTTCAACTGTCCACAAACACTACCCAAATATGTGTCTGTCTTCTGTCCAGATGAGCAGTTTGCTGGTGCTGAGACTAGAGGCTTCCCACAAGTCTTGGAGACACAATGCAAACATGTTGTGACCAGTTTTAAATGAGGACATTAGGTTGAGCTGTTAATCATATTGTTTGAGTGCTCTTTGTATTTACTGATTTTTTCTTGGTTTGTTTTATCAGGTACAAAATACATGGTAATATTAAATCTTTCCTAAAGTAGTTGTAGATTCAATTTCACCAAGTCTGTAAACTTTGCTTTACTTTTACTGAATTTATTTTTTAGAGCAGTTTCAGGTTTACACAAAAATGAGCAGAAGTTACAGAGATTTCCCATATGCCTCTTGGTCCCACAAATGCGTGATCTCCTGCATTATCAATATCCCCCAACAAAGTGGCACATTTGTTATATTGATGAACCCACACTGAAATGTCAGTATCACCCAGAGCACATAGTTTATATATGTCTTGCATATTCTATGGGTTTTGAAAAATGTCTAATGAAGTGTAAGAAACTTTTAAATACACAGAATAGGTTCATTGCCCTAAAAATCCCCTGTGCTCCTCCTTCTCACCCTTTCCTTGTAACCACTCATCTTTGTGCTTTCACTATAATTTTGTTTTTTCCAGAATATATTACAGTTGGAATCACAGTATACTGCCTTTTGATCTGCCTTTATACATTTAGTAATATACATTTACATTTCCTCCATGTCTTCTCATTTCGTTTCATTTAATTCTTTTCATTTTGTTTAGATAGAACTGAATAATATTCCATTGTCTAAAAGGATCACTATTTATCCACTCACCTACTGAAGGATGTCTTGGTTGTCTCCAAGTTTTTGAAATTATAAATAAAGTTGCTATAGACATCTTTGTACTAGTTTTTGTGAGTATAATTTAGGTATAAATACCAAGGAGCATGATTGCTAGTCATATGGAAAAAGAACATTAAGCTTTGTAAGAATGAAACTGTCTTTCAAAGTAGCTATTCCATTTGCATTCCCAGAAGCAATGAATAAGAGTTTTTTTCACATCACACCCTTGTCAGCAATCTGTGTTGCTAGTGATATGAATTTTAGCCATTCTAATAGGTGTACCAATGTCAAAGAATGCTCAAACTACCGCATAATTGCACTCATTTCACATGCAAATAAAGTAATGCTCAAAATTCTCCAAGCCAGGCTTCAGCAATATCTGAGCCATGAACTTCCAGATGTTCGAGTTGGTTTTAGAAAAGGCAGAGGAACCAGAGATCAAATTGCCAACATCTGCTGGATCATCGAAAAAGCAAGAGAGTTCCAGAAAAACATCTACTCTGCTTTATTGACTATGCCAAAGCCTTTGGCTGTGTGGATCACAAATATTCTGAAAGAGATGGGAATGCCAGACCACCTGACCTGCCTCTTGAGAAATCTGTATGCAGGTCAGGAAGCAATAGTTAGAACTGGACATAGAACAACAGACTGGTTCCGAATAGGAAAAGGAGTACGTCAAGGCTATATATTGTCACCTGGCTCATTTAACTTATATGCAGAGTACATCATGAGAAATGCTGGGCTGGATGAAGCACAAGCTGGAATCAAGATTGCCAGAGAAATATCAATAACCTCAGAAAAGCAGATGACACCAACCTTATGGCAGAAAGTGAAGAACTGAAGAGCCTCTTAATGTAAGTAAAAGAGAACAGTGAAAAAGTTGACTTAAAGCTCAACATTCAGAAAACTAAGATCATGACATCTGGTCTCATCACTTCATGGCAAATAGATGGGGAAACAGTGGCAGACTTTATTTTTGGGGGGGCTCCAAAATCACTGCAGATGGTGACTGCAGCCATGAAAGTAAAAGATGCTTACTCCTTGGAAGAAAAGTTATGACCAACCTGGACAGCATATTAAAAAGCAGAGACATTACTTTGCCAACAAAGGTCCATCTAGTCAAAACTGTGGTTTTTCCAGTAGTCATGCATGGATATGAGAGTTGGACTATAAAGAAAGCTGAGCACTGAAGAACTGATGCTTTCGATCTGCGGTGTTGGAGAAGAATCTTGAGAGTCCCTTGGACTGCAAGGAGATCCAACCAGTCCATCCTAAAGAAGATCAGTCCTGGGTGTTCATTGGAAGGACTGATGTTGAAGCTGAAACTCCAAAACTTTGGCCACCTGATGCGAAAAGCTGACTCATTTGAAAAGACCCAAATGCTGGGAAAGATTGAGGCAGGCCGAGAAAGGGACGACAGAGGATGAGATGGTTGGATGGCATCACCGACTCAATGGACATGAGTTCGGGTAAACTCCGGGAGTTAGTGATGGACAGGGAGGCCTGGTGTGCTGCAGTCCATGGGATCACAAAGAGTTGGACACGACTGAACAACTGAACTGAACTGAATAGTTATATAGGCATATCTCATTTTATTGTGCTTTGTGGATACTGTGTTTTTTACAAACTGAAGTTTTGTGGCAACCCTACATTAAGCAAGTCTATTGGCACCAATTTTTTTTTTTTCTCTCCACAACCCCTGGCAACCACTGATCTTTTTTTACAGTCTCCATAGTTTTGACTTCCACTATTTCATATAGTTGGAATAATAAAGTATGTAGCATTATCAGACTGGTCTCTTTCACACAGCAATGTGAATTAAGATTCTTCTGTGTTTCATAGCTTTATAGCTCAATTCTTTTTTTTTTTTTTTTTTTTGCTATACAGTAACAATAACCTTGACAGCATATTGAAAAGCAGACATCACTTGGTCAACACAGGTCCATATAGTCAAAGCTATAGGTTTTCTAGCACTTATGTACAAATGTGAGAGTTGGACCATAAAGAAAGCTGAATGCTGAAATATTGATGCTTTCAAATTGTGGGGCTGAAGAAGACACTGTCTCTATAAATTAAGTTGGGAAGAACTGATGTCTTAACAATATTAAACATAAATATCTCTCCATTTATATAGATATTCCTTGATTTCTTTCATCAGAGTTTTGTAGTTTTCCTTATATAGATCTTGCACATATTTTATTAGGTTTATATTTAAGTATTTATTTTGTGAGGGTGCTAGTTTAAATGGTACTGTGTTTTTAATCTCAAATTCCAATTGCTTATTGCTAGCATATTAAAAACAATAGTTTTAGTATTATAACTGTTATATTCTACAATTCTGTTGCATTCACTTATCAGTTCTAGGAGATTTTTTTGTTGATTCTGTGGCATTTTTTACATAGTGTCATCTACAAACAAAGACATATTTTATTTATTTCTTCCCAATCAGTATATTACATTTCCTTATCTTATTAACTAACTCTTCCAATAGAATGTGTGATAGGAGTGATGAGAGGGGATATCCTTAACCTATTTTTCTTTAAGAGGAAAGCTTCTAGGTTCTTACCATTAAGTGTAATGTTAATAGTAGGGCTTTTGTTAATGTCTTTTATCAAGTTCAGTAAGTTCCCCTCTATTCTTAGCTTGCTGGAAGTTTGAATAATGACTGAGTATTTGATTTTGTCAAATGGGTTCTCTCCATGTGGTTTTTCTTCTTGGTTCACTGTAGTATATTACATGAATTGATTCTGAACGTTGAATCCACTTTTGCTTACCTGAGGTAAATCCCACACTCCTTTTTACATTATTAATTTGTTATTTTTTTTTTTCACCAGATATATAGGTTTTCAGTTTTCTTCCTTGTAATGTCCTTAACTGGTTTTGGTACTATGGTAATGCTGACCTCATGAACTAAATTAGGAAGTATTCCTTCTGCTTCTGTCCTCTGAAAGAGATTGTAGATATTTGGGACAGTTTCTTCCTTAAATGTTTGGTAGAATTCACCAGTGAATCCCACTGGGACTGGTGCTTTCTGTTCTGGATGGTTGTTAAATATTGATTCAATTTTTTTTAACAGACACAGGCCTATTCAGATAATTTATTTCCTCTCATGTAAGCTTAATAGTTTATTGTCTTCCAAGGAATTGATATATTTTATCTAAGCTATCAAATGTGAGAGCAAACAGTTTTTCATAATACTCTTTTTTTCATCCTCAATGTCTATAGAATTCATAACCCCTATTTTATTTCTGATATTAGTAATTTGTATCTTCCCTCTTTTCACAGTCTGAATTATTAGTTTTGTTGCTATTTCCAAAGAGTCATGTTATACTTTTACTGATTTTTTTCTATTGATTTCCTATTTTCAATTTTAATGGTTTTTTAGTTCTTATTTCTTTTCTCTTGCTTACTTGGATTTAATTTTCTCTTCATTTCCTCAGATGGAAACTTAGATTATTGTTTTCATATAATTATTCTTTTGTTATGTATGCATTCAATGTAAATTTCCCTCTAAGCAAGGCTTTTACTGTAGCCCACAAATTTTGACAAGTTGTATAATCAAACATTTCTTATTTTATTTTCCTGTGTTAGACAGCTATATATTCTTGACTCTTATATTTGAGATTATACTAGACATTGCAACATATATTCTACAAAATCAGTAGAATCTTTCATCTTCCTCTCAAATACCTCAAGGAACTGAGGGTCCTTTAAACCCATTTGGCAAAAACGCCAGTCTAAATGCAATTGCCATCATGTATTTTAAACCCCACTGTTTTATGCATTTATTTAGATTTTTCCATATTTTTATTCCTTTGTTGCTCACCATCTTTTCCTGCATCTCTGACTATTCTTTGGTGATATTTTCCTTCTCCTGAAACAACATGCCTTAGTAGTTCCTTCAATGCGCATTTCCAGGTAACAAATTCTGTTACTGTGCTGTTTTCAATTATGTTTTTCTTCCATCATAATTCTTTAAGGATATTTTAAACTCTGTATAGAACTCTATCAGTTATTTTCTTTCAGTTGGTATAACACTCCATCCTACTGCCTTCTGGCTTCCATCAGCACTGTTGAGGTCATCATTCCCTCTAATTATCATTTGAAGATAAAATCCGCTTTTCTCAGACAGTCATCAGAATGGGAGAAAGTAATAGCAAGCAAAAGAACTGACAAAGAATTAGTCTCCAAAATATACAAGCAGCTCATGTAGCTCAATATCAGCAAAATGAACAATCCAATCAAAAACTGGGCAAAAGATGTAAAAAGACATTTCTCCAAAGAAGACATACACATGGCTAATAAACACATGAAAAGATGTTCAACATCACTCATTATTAGATAAATGCAAATCAAAACCACCATGAAGTATCATCTCACATTGGTCAGAATGGCCAGCATCAAAGTCTATAAACAATAAATGCTGGAGAGGGTGTGGAGAAAAGGGAATGCTCTTACACTGTTGGTAGGGATGCAAACTGGTACAGCCTCTATGGAGAACAGTGTGGAGATTCCTTAAAAAACTGGGCATAGAACTGCCATACCACCCAGTAATCCCACTGCTGGGCATACACTCCAAGGAAACCAGAATTAAAAGAGACACATGTACCCTAGTGTTCAGTGCAGCACTATTTACAATAGCTGGGACATGGAAGCAACCTAGACATCTGTTGACAGATGAATGGATAAGGAAGTTGTGGTACATATACACAATGAAATATTACTCAGCTATTTAAAAGAGTGCATTTGAGTCAGTTCTAATGAGGTGGATGAGCCTGGAGCCTATTATACAGAATGAAGTAAATCAGGAAGAGAAAGACAAATACTGTATAATAACACATATATATGGAATTTAGAAAGACAGTACCGACAATCCTACATGCAGGCCAGCAAGTGAGACACAGATGTAAAAAACAGACTTTTGAACTCAGTAGGGGAAGTTGAGGGTGGGATGATTCGAGAGAATACCATTGAGACATGTACATTACCATATGTAAAACAGATGACCAGTGCAAGTTTGATGCATGAAGCAGAGCATCCAGAGTAGGTGCTCTGGGACAACCCACGACAGGGTGGGGAGGAAGGTGGGAAGGGGGTTCAGAATTGTGGGGGACACCTATATACCTGTGGCTGACTCATGTTGATGTGTGGCAAACCATCACAATATTGTAAAGTAATTATTCTCTAATTAAAATACATTAGTTTGTAAAAAAATCTGCTTTTCTCTAAATGCTTTGCCTTTCCTATAGTATTTTCTGCAGTTTCACTATGCTATGTCTGATTGTGAATTTCTTTTGTCTTCCGAGGTGTATGCCACGGTATCCTAAATGTTGTCTTTAATTTGTAATGGAGGTGTTTCATTTGCTTCAAATTTATTTACCTCTTCCATCAGATATTATTTCACTATCTATTAAATTCCTTGAGACTTCAAAGAATTTGTCTTAAAAATTTATCTAGATATTTTAGATAACTCAGTTGGAAAAGTTGTTCTCTTTTTCAATGAATTTATGTTTTGGCTGCGCTGGGTCCTTACTGCTGTGCGCAGGCTTTCTCTAGTTGCAGTGTGCACATGCACACTGCGTGTATCTCATCCATATCCAGTCTTCACTTCCTTTGCATAAATACCCAGGGCTTCTCATTGTGGTGGCTTCTATTACTGTGGAGCACAGTCTCTAGGCCACACGGGTTTTAGTAGTGGCAGCACATGGGCTCTGTAGTTGTGGTTTGTGGGCTCTAAGCACAGGTGCAGATGTTGTGGTGCACAGGCTTAGCTGCTCCGTGGCATGCAGGATCTTCCTGGACCAGGGATCAAACCAGTGTTCCCTGCATTGCAAGGCGAATTCCTAATCACTGTCCACAAGAGAAGCCCAGAAAAGCTGTTTTTTGAATTACTGAGTCTGCCATTAAATTTAGATTCAAACTTTAGTGACACTGGGGAAGATGGAAAGCACAAAATCAAAATGACTGTAAGATGAGATGACAATTATATGATTCAATAAAGACAAAATGAAGGCAAAATCTGAGAGAGAGCTAGTAGGGGATTAAAAGGAATTGAGATTTAGGAGAGATTGAAAAGGATAATTTGAAAAGACATGAAACTACATTCACATTAGGAGGAAAAAGGATGCGTAGGATTATATATATAATAGTGACATTCAGTAGGACAGGAAATACAAGAAGAGAAGAAACCTGAATTATGTGTGAAGTTGAAACGTGTGAAATCTCATCTAACATGTCTCAAAGACAGTGGGGTTAAAAACATAACATTGAGAAAACACTGAATGTAAGAGTATTTTGTTCTACATACACACATTAAGGTGGCATCAGTAGATAAAGAGAATTTGATTATACATATACAGTTTATAATATAAAATAGATATATATATAATATAATAATATTAACTAGTGTCAGAGGAAGAGTGAGAAGAGGGTGACAAGTATAAATCAGCTAAGAAGTGCATTTTATTTATTGAGATAAATTAACATATAACCTTGCATAAGTCTAAGGTATACAATGTGCTGATATGATACATTTTTATATTGCCATATGACCAAGATAGAGTTAGCTAACACCTCTGTCACATCACAGTATCATTTCTTTCTTGTGGTGAGAACAATTAAGATAAAGTCCCTTGGCAACTTTGAAGTTTATAATACAGTATATTGTTTATAATCATTATGTGTGCTATGTGCTATGCTTAGCTGCTCGTGTCCAACTCTTTGCAACCCCATGGACTGTAGCCCACCAAGCTCCTGTGTCCATGAGGATTCTTCAGGCAAAAATACTGGAGTTGGTTGCCATGCCCTCTTCCAGAAGATCTTCCCAACCTAGGGATCAAACCCAGGTCCATTGTGGGCAGATTCTTTACCATCTGAGCCACCAGGGAAACCTAGATGTATAGGACTTATTTATCTACTGATGGCATATTTGTACCTTTAAACAGTATCTCCCTAATTCCTACACCTTCCAACCACTGGTAACCACCATCCTTCTCTGGTCTTACAAGTTGGCTTTTTTAGATTCCACATCTAAGTGATATTATACAGAATTTCTCTTTCTTGGTCTGACTTATCTCACTTAGCATAAGGCACTCAAGGTTCATCCATGTTGTCACACACAAAGGACAGGATTGCCCTCTTTCTTGTGACTATATAATATTCCACTGTGTGTCTGTGTCTGTGTGCACACATGTGTCTGCTGTATCACATATCCTCTATCCATTAAGCCATGGACTGACACTTAGGCTGTTTCCATATCTTGGCTATTGTGAATAACAATGCAGTAAACATGGGGGTGCATATATCTCTTCAATATCTGTCTTCACTTCCTTTACATATATACCCAGGAGTGGAATTGCTGGGTAATATTGTGATCCTATTTTTCATTTTTGAGGAAACTCTACAAACCTTTCCATAGTGGCTAAACCAACTTAAATTCTCAGCAACAGTACACAATGGTACCCTTTTTGCACATCCTCTCTAGCATTTATTATTTGTAGACTATATAATGATGGCCATTATGATTGGTCATATGATACCTCATTATGGCTTTGATTTGCATTTCCCTAACAATTAACAATGTTGAGTGACTTCTCATGTGCCTGTTGGTCATCTGTATGTCTTCCTTGGAGAAACGTCAATTTATTCTTTGCTTATTTTTTCCTAATATTCTTTTAATGTACCTATCCAATTTTCCCAGCACCACTTATTGGAATTATCTTTTTTCCATTGTTTTCTCACCTCTTTTGTCATAGATTATTGACCATAAGTGTGTAGGTTTATTTCTGGGCTCTCTACTCTGTTCCATTGATCTATGTGTTTGCTTTTATGCCAATGTCATGCTCTTTTGATTAATGTAGCTTTGTAGTATAGTCTGAATAAGGAACATGATACATTCAGCTATTTTTTTTTTTCTCCAGCCAGCCTTGGCAATTGAGTCTTTTGGGGTTTCAAAAAATTTTTAGAATCATTTTGTCCTACTTTTGTGAAAGTGTCCTGGGTATTTTGATAGTGATTGCATTAAATCTATAGATTGCTTTGAATAGTATGGACATTTTTAACAACATTAATCCTTCTAATCAAGGAACACAGGATATCTTTCCATTCCTTTTTATCATTTTCAAATTCCTTAATCGGTGTTTATAGTTTTCAGAATATAAGTCTTTCACCTTCTCTGTTAAGTTTATTCCCTGGTATTTTATTCTTTTTAGTGTGATCATAAATGGGATTGTTCCCTGACTTTTTTTTCTATAGTTCATTATTAGTGTATACAAAAGCAACAGATTTATGCAAATTAATCACAGAATTCTGCATATTAACATGCCACAGGCTAACTGAGTGTCTTTTCTTCCCACAGCCATGGATACAGCAGAGTCTATGGCTAATGAACCCGTTTAGAGGCGAAAATAGGCAAGATCTCCAAGAGATGCTCAAAAAGTAAGACTGGCAGTTGAGTACTAGTTGTCAAAGCTGCAGGAACACCTGGGTGTGACTTCTGCCCATGCCTTACAACACCTAGAAGAAAAAGACCTTCAGAAGCTGAAATGCCAGGTGCAACATTCCTGGGAGAAAAGGGCCCTGGAGAAACTGCTTAACCTGTCACACTCAAATACTCTTTCAGAGTTATAGGAGTCTTGGGTGGAATCATTAAAGAAAAGGCAGAAGGAGGCAGAACAGTCACTGCAGGAACAAAGAGAAATGCTGTCAGAGGGGAGGCAACAACAGGAAGAGGCAGTGAGGAAAAAGAAAGCAGCACTGAGGCAAACAATGGAGATCCCCAAAGAGTTCTGGCCATCTCCTGAAATGCCCCTTGGAGAAGTCATGGAAGATATGCAGAGACAACTCAACCACATGGAAGGGGCATTTTCTCACAGGAAAAATCTTTCAGATAGAGAACTGGTGAGACATGCATCTGGAGGACTAGCCCTACAGGGAATTTACAAAACCAGTGACCAAAGATGTCTTATAGAGAAGAAAGAGGAGCTACTCTGTGTCCCCAAGGAGTTTGTACTCCGTGGCCCTGAGCAGGGTACACGGATGGAAACAAAGGAATTTACATCATCTCAAGAAGAATCCATGTTCACTCAGACTCTAGAGAAGCTGGGCTTCAGTATAACTGCCTTAGCAAAAGGTGGAAGTTGGGGAATTAGCCTGGAAGCTGGTATGGATCAGAGCATGCATTCAGAATCCAAGAAAATAAAACAGTCACATTCCAAACACTCTTATTTCTGCTCAACCAAGTTCAGCTATATCCCTCTGGCCTCCTGCATCTTTCCCACTGATCAGCTCCAACTTTCCAATGCTGCTCTCCAGGAATTAAAATGCATTGAAGACCTTTTCGTTCAGTCAGAAGACCCAGACAAACTATTCTTGCTGAGGCATAGGACTGAAGCCTTCTTCCAGAGGTTTGGGTCTCATGCTAACCAGGGCCCGCTGCACCTGGGAGGAATCTACTGGTGGAAAGCTATTTCAGAGGGTTTCCAAAAAGAGCAGCTGGCAGAAGTGAAACAGCAAGCAGCAGAGGCTCTGGCTATTTACATAAGCGACAGTTACAGCGGCTTTGGAGTGAACATTGCTACAGGTGTGGATATGTCAGACTCTCATTCAAAAAAAGCCTCTCGGAGAACAACCTTCCAAAATCTCCAAACCAAAGTCCAATTATCTGTGGCCCAGACAGGTGGCCCACCAGAAGCAAATAGCCTTTCTGACTGGACAAAAGGTCTAGTTGCCAATAATCAAACCTGGTGTGTCATTGACCGTGGACTTCAGCTGGTACCTGTTTGGGACATTGTCCTCTCTAGCCACAGAAATGATTTTAAGGATCCTCTTAAAGTAGCTAACTGCCTGAAAGACATCTACACTGCTCTGACTGAACTCACTGCCCAGAACCAGGAGGGAGAAGAATTCTCAAGAATTCTTGAGAAGGAGGCTAGGATTTTCCTAGAGTATGTGAAATCGTGGAAAGTTTTTGATCCTGAAGAACAACTTAAAAGGCTGATATATTTCATGCAAAGATTGAGTCAAAAAACTGAAAGTTATACCATTTGGACTAATATATGCCTCAAAGACTGGGGTCTGCAGAATTTTCTGGTAAACACTGTCAACTTTTGCAAAAAAAAATCCATTTCTGAAACCAAATTTATTAAATCTCAGTTGAGCAGTCTTTTAGATCCTCACATCTATAAAGTAACAAACTTTCCTCAGGGTCATTCCATTATGCAGTGGATATTTCAGTCAGAACCAAAGGAAGACAATGTCCATATCACCCAATTTTCTGAGTTAATTGAAATATATAAAAAAGCACAGAATGAACTTAGGGAAGCAACGGCCAAAACTGAATCCACAGAGGAAATGGAGGAAGCTCAAAGAAAGCTGACTTATGAAGTCAGCTTGTCTCTTGGTTGCTTCTTGAAATACCTCCGAGAAACAGGGAAGCCAGACACATACATCTTGCTACTTTTGATAGCATCTGGTGCAGGATATCATGTGGATGACAATATATTTCAGTATCTCCTGGGGCATGATGAGTTAGACTTCCTATTGGACAAAATGCAAACTGTGCAAAATAAATACCAAGAGCTCAAAAATATTTGCAACTACAGGGCTCAGGCATTCCTGGTGCTCACAGGTCTGACAGCAACAGTGGGCATTAAAGCTCTTTCTCCAGAGGAGAAAAAAAAACGCTTGGCATTGATCAAACATCAGATGGGACAATCTTTGACTAAAGAAGTTGTCCATGTCCTCAACAAACCTGGAGATCATGTTTGGGAAAACCTAGAAAAAGACTTGAGACTGCTCATTGATGGGAATTATGAGGCCACTGTCTCTTCATTGCAAGTGGAAGAGGTGAGAAAACAATTGCAAAGTGTTTTCCATGAAAAGAAAGAGCCCCATGAACCACACGATAATGAAAATAAAAAGGAAGAAGTCATAGAAAATGAAGCCTTCCGAGACTTACTTGAGCGTCTAGGCCTAGAATGTTTCTACCCAAGAAAAATGAGCAGAGCTAACTTCCAACTGATCCATAAGACTTCTGTGTACAACACCCAGCCCTGCTCTGAAAGAGAACTTCCCTTCTATTTCCTACAGAAGCTATTGATGCTGGATTATGGGCTGAGATACCTGATCATCAAACATGAAGAATACACAGAGAACCAAGTCTATTCAAGCACCTCAAACCAAAAAAAGGGGGCTTTTGATCCATATGAAGATCTACCTGAAGAAAGTGTTAGTCCTACTAAACCTTCAGCAGCCACTAATGTCAGACCCTATGTTCACCCTATGGATATTCAGATGGCAATTCTTCACTGTGCAGATCATTTTGCCAGACAATATATTTTGGACAAACTTTCCATTTGTCAGTTTGCACTCCCCCTTCTCATACCTAATCCTTGCAATGCTCAAATTGAATTCTCTCTCTGGTCTCTCAGTCAAATTCGAAGGAGCTGGCAGCAAGTAGGGAAATCAATAAATGAGCAGAAGGACAATTACAAGAATCACCGGATGTGTCATGTTTCTGTCCCCATTGTGTCCTTCATTAGAGTTGGAAATGGCTTCTCTGTCTCCAAATCTCAGATCATGAACTGCCTTCTCAGTGAACGCAAACATGATGTCTTTTTTCACCGACATTGCAAAGGCAGCAACAGAGACTGTATCTTGATGGGAGGAGTGGTGGAAGTCACCTGATTCTGTCCTCGGGGGGAAGAGCAGGACATATTTGACAACTGCTTGACCTTTACCAATCTTCATGGAGATGCAAAGGAACATGAGAAGCAACTCGCCTTTTTGCACGAAGTCTCTTCCATAATTGTGGTCCTCATGTCAACTTCTGATGACAATAAAGGAAACCGAAAAATAGTCAGTGACATGTGTCAGTCAACAAAACCTTTAATCTTTTTGCTTGATGATAAAGGAGAAGGCACAGTCGATAAATCTGGCTCAAGAGTGAGAATTGGGATCAGGAACAGAAATGAGGCAGAATTAATAGGGGAGCTCACAACTACAATCGGACGTTTGCTGAAGCTCTCTAACACTGCACTCAGCTTGGAGAACTGTGCCCAAGTTGCTCGCAAGCAAGGAATGCTTATTGATGAAGACCAGAGAGATTGTAAGGAAGCCAAAGAAAAGGCAGAGGCTTCAATGACCATATTGAGAGAAATGGAAATACATCAGGTCAAGGAAAACTTACTACCTCTTCAGGGAAAACTGTGGCAACGTTGGTGTGAAAAGGACAAAGAACTGTATCATCTGAGAGAAAAGGGGAATCGCAGCATTGAACAACACAAAAGTGAGACTGAGACAGAGAAACAAATGATAAGACAGGAACAGTTGAGAAAAGCCTTTCCTCTCAATACTTTAATGCGTTCTGTCCTTGAAATTCTCCAAAATCATTCAGAAACTCACACCAAACTCTACTTCCTCCACTGGCTGAATGTAGCTTTGGACAACCTGACTGCAGGACACTTGCAAAACCTAAATGAGAAGAAAAAGGCATTGGTTCAAAAAGAAAAGCAAGAGGCCACAAAGAGTAGCTCTCTGAAACTCAGGCAAAATGACATAGAAGCTATTTCCAGAGAGATTAATGACTGTACCTTGGGAGTTGAGCACATTCTCAGAGAAGCTGGCCAGATCTATGAAGCTCTGGAAGAAGCTTCACCCATGAAAGATACACTATTTCTCTCCTTTCCCCACATTGCTGCAGATCTGATGATATCTGGTGTTCCCATTGAGCTGATGGATGGGGATGTTTCATATGTGCCCCTGAAGTGGGTGGCAGCTGTTTTTGACAAGCTCTCTGAGAAACTTGGAGACAAGCGGCTCTTTGTTCTCTCTGTCCTTGGCCTGCAGAGTTCAGGGAAGTCCACCCTGCTGAATGCCCTTTTTGGGCTGCAGTTCACTGTCAGTGCTGGGAGGTGTACTCGGGGGGCCTACATGCAGCTTCTGAAAGTGGAGGAGACATTCACAGCTGAACTTGGCTTTGACTTTGTGCTTGTTGTGGACACAGAAGGACTTCGAGCCCCAGAACTCAGCAACAAGTTCCAAAATCATGACAATGAGTTGGCAACCTTTGTCATCGGACTTGGAAACTTGACTCTGATCAATATTATGGGGGAAAATCCATCAGAAATGCAAGATATTCTGCAAATAGTTGTCCAAGCTTTTCTGAGGATGAAACAAGTAAAAATCTCTCCCAGTTGCCTCTTTGTCCATCAGAATGTGGGGGAAATTACAGCTAAAGACGAAACTATGGAAGGAAGAAGGCGGCTTGAGCAGAGATTGGACGAAATGGCAGCAATAGCAGCTGAAGAAGAGCAGTGCTCCGACGTAACCTGTTTTAGTGATGTCATTACATTTGATGTCAATACCCACGTCTACTACTTTGCTCACCTCTGGGATGGCAATCCCCCAATGGCCCCTCCCAATCCTTGCTACAGCCACAATGTTCAGGAACTAAAAAGCAGAATTCTTGGGACTGCCCAACAGGAATCTAGGGGAAGAATCGTGAAGATATCAGATGTAAAACTCCGAGTTCAAGATTTGTGGAGAGCCCTATTGAGTGAGAACTTTATTTTCAGTTTCAGGAATACTCAAGAGGCCATGGCCATGAGCAAACTGGAAAACAAGTATAATTACTGGACATGGGAGCTGAGGAGTCACGTGTGGAGCTTACAGGACCAGTTGATCATCCAGATTCAGAATGGAAAAATCCAGACACTGGTAACACACACACTGGAGGATCCAGTTACAGAGAAATATGAAGCCATCAAACAAGAACTTGAAAAATATTTTAATGATGATCTAGATAGTCAAGTATTGATACAATGGAAAGGAAATTTTGAAAATAAGCTAAATTACCTTAAAGAGTCACTAATTACAGAAAGTGTAATAAAAGCTGAAGAACTCATTAGCCTTAAAAAAAATCAAGAAAAACTGGATAAGAAAAAGTCAGATTATGAAAAGGAATTATTGGAAAAAAGCCGGAATTTGGCTTTAATGCTAAATGGCACCAAATTGAGTGAGGAAGAGCTCCATGAGAAATTCAACCCACTTTGGGAAAAATGGGTCTATGATGTGTCCTCAAGTCACCCTCCAGCCAAAGAGCCTGAAATTGAAGTGGATTCTGAAAACATCCTTTTTGATTATTTCAAAAATGAAAAAGACATGGCAATCATACTGAAAAACTATTCTGGAGAAGAGTTTGAAATCAACTATGACAAACATGTTAAGATGAACAAGAAATCTTGGGGACACTTTACAATGACAATAGAGTACCAAGATATACACTCCATAAATATGACTACTGACCACATTATTTCAAAAGTTAATGAAACTGTTAACAAAATATCTCAGCAAAAGCATGATTACAATACAACTTATTTCCATGAAATCCTGAGAATAATAGATGAGGAGGTGAAATCTGTACACACTCAGAAAAGATACACATTGACAAAAAAATATGAAATAGATTTATCATTGTGTTTATTCCAAAGAGCATCAGTGAAGTTTAAGGAGATGCACAAGGCATTCAAGAGGGCAAATGATCCTGTAAACTATCTGCAAAGCAAGAAAGATGATTTCTTCATGAGCTTTAAGATCTCTTGTCAAGGAGCAACTTCAATTAAAACATTTGTTGATTTTCTCTGGAAGAAACTCACACCTGCTGTCTCCAGCACCATAAGGAAAAACATGGCCCTCAAAATTGCTGGGCACATTCGAACCACCTGCCGGGCATTCAATGAAAACAGAGCTAACCTGGAGAAACACATTCTCATCTCTCTGGCAGAAGAGGAAAATTTTGATAACTACTGGCAGTACCTTCATCAGCCAGAATCATTTTTTAAGAATTACATTGAAAACCATGTTAAAAGATATTTTTCTGACACAGGAAGTAAAAAAATAAAGACTTTTCTACAAATGAGTTTCGATGACATGAAGAATGCCATCCTCTCAGCTATACATGCATCTACAGCAATAGCTAAAGATAAAAGCAGCACAGTGTCCGGGTGGTTAGATTTGTTCTGTGATGATCTGGGGAGTACCTTGATCTTTCCACGAAAAGACTTGATAAGCATTGAACACCAGGAGATAAAAGATATCGAGTTTCTCAAAGAGGCCATGAGTAAAGCTTTGGATCCTGAAATGAAGAAGGTAGAACAGAACTATTTGTCTAGACTTGTAGGAGAAATGATTCCTGAAATCCAGAAAATGCTCTCTGAACATCTCTGTGGCTGCTGGAAACAGTGTCCCTTCTGTAAAGCAGTTTGTACGAACACAATCCCTACCCATGAAGGAGACCACAGTGTTTCCTTCCACCGTCCACAGGCCCTCGGTGGATGGGTGTGGTATCAAACAGACCATTTTGCCCTTAATTACTGTACTAGTTTAGTAGCAAGTGATTGTAATTTTATTTTGAAAGATGGCAGGAGAATCCCATATAAGACCTATCGAGGAGCAGGAGGGGAGTATGCCACATGGAGCATCACCCCAGACACATCTACCCAGCCATACTGGAAATGGTTTGTCTGTCACTTCAGATCAAAGCTAGAAGAAAAATATCAGAACAAATTTATCAGTAAAGGTGAAATTCCTGGTGCCTGGAAGAAAATCACAAAGCAAGAGGTGCTTGATGACTTGAAAAAAAAGTAATACTCAATGACCAGATAAGAGTTTCAGTATCTAAACAAAGAAGGCACATCACCAGAACAAGCCTAAAATACCACCCACTCAGAATGAAAACCTTCCTTGTATCAGGTTTTTTCAAACGAAACATCTAGAACTAAATCAATCATAGCAAGAGTTGAAGATTTCTTGAGTGAGAACCTTATTTTTCTTTGCCTCAATTCCTTCTTCTTTAAAAACAGATAACTGATATACATGAGTACATGATAAAATCAAATGAAGTCCATTAAAAAGCCCAACAGAATATTTTATATTATTATTCTGAATGTTTTTATTTTTAAATATGTAATTTTTAAATATGTAATATTATATAAAGCTTCAAGAAAGTCATTTTCATAGAGGGAAATTAAAATCATTGCAGACTGCTACAAAATCTATAGAATAACTATATGAATATTTTTATCAATATACAGTTATTCACTGGAAGTTACAAATTCTTTTCATTTCTATGTGTATTTTTTTCACTCTCTTAAATTGTGAGTTATTAATGCTTGAATGCAAAAACATTCATAGGAAATTCAAGATTTCCAATTCTCAAATGTAATGCCATTTACAGCTATTCTATTATAGGAATAAAAAATAAAAAATCAGAAACTTGGCCAGGATAGAGCCTGCATCAATTCGGGAAACAATATTAAACAAATATGAAAAATAGAAATTAAACAACTTTTTGTAATTTAACCATTTTTCTCTTCTTCCTGGGCACTTTGGCACTTGCCTGTGCATGTTTTTTAGAAAAGGTAAAGAAAAAACTCACAGGAGTTTAGGTATTCACGGCCTAGAGCTCTGTACAAGTCTGAGAAGGACCCGTTTATGGAACAAGATTCATGACCAGGGAAAAAGGGCCATTTTAATCACGGCTGTGGACCAGGTCGGGGCTTCCTTCATAGCTCAGTCGTAAAGAGTCTGCCTGCAATGTAGGAGACCTGGGTTCGATTCCAAGGTCGGGAAGATTCCCTGGAGAAGGAAATAGCAACCCACTCCAGTATTCTTGCCTGGAGAATCCCGTGGGCAGAGGAGCCTGGCTAGCTACAGTCCATGGGGTCACAAGAGTCAGACACATCTTAGTGACTAAACCATAGTGATAATTCAATAAGAAATGTTTCTGTATATTAAAATGTAAGAAAATGCTTATCTCCAAATCAAGCACCTTTGTGACTTTTCACACTATTTGAGCCGTAGAGTCATGATCAGAAATAAAAAAGAACATGCTGGAGCCAACCAAGGACCTGAGAGGGGAGGAAATCTCCACTCTGCAAATCTATACCTTCTGAAACAATGACTTATGCTAGGTTCTCAAAGCTGATGATCTGAAGGAATCCTGATGCAAAGAAAAAAGTTACTTATATCTCACATAGGGCCATTCACTGGCTTCCATTTAAGGGTACACTCTCTACCCCTCCACAGCCTGTATGAAAACATACAGTACAAAGAAGAACAATCAAAGGACTTGGAGCTGGGAGACAGGAGTGCTCACTCTGCTATCTTTGTGCCCCAAGCATACTCTTCAGTTTCAAGTTAAATGATCACGTCTCTAGAAGAAATCATGACACAGAAAACCTATATAGAAAGCAGATGTTCTTGAATAGATGGATTTTCCTTTTGTTCTTTAAAAATAGTCTCACTGAGAGTTGGAGGAGCCTCCGAATAGGATAAAGTTGAAATAGTGATAAAAACAGAACCCATGCACAATATACCATGGGTCTCTGATATCACAGCATCCTTGATAACTGTGCAATGTTAACATTTGTTCAATGCTTTTCATATTTGTTCAATAAGCCCATTCAACTTTTAACTAAGAAGCATTATAATTAACTTTGATTTTCGGGCAAAATTCTTGTGTATAAACAAATAATTTTTTATCAATTCCTCAGGCACTTAGGCAGAGTGATTACTAAATGTAATTCAGAGATGGTATTGAGTTCCCTACAAAATGGCTAGACATAAGTTGGGAATGAAGGTAGATGGAAACATATGAAAGTGGTTTTCTGTGATAGTAGTGGAGAGTAAAGTGCCATCAACGTGGGGTCAGGATCAAAGTGTCAATGGGTTGAGGTCAGTGAGGGAGATCTTAGGAACACTGGAGTAGGGTGATAGAGTTCATAGGGATGAGAATCATATAGTCATCAAAGGTGGGAGAGGCAGGGCCCAGTGTAGGTCACAGGGATTAGAGATGGTCAGCACTGTAAGGTCACCAGAGGTAAGGTTCACATGATCAGTAGAAAGAGTCTCTCAGAGTCTCTGAAAATGTGGATCACAGAAACAAGGGAATTGGGGGTCATCACATCAACAGACATAGGGAATTTCCAGAGTGATTTAAGCAAGAGAGGACAAGTCCTGCAGGAATAGGGCTAGGAGAGTGATGGATTCTAGGACAAGATAAAGAACACAAATATGATGTGAGTTGCTTCTCAGGTGGCACCAATGGTGAAGAACTCACTTGCCAATGCAGGAGATAAAGGAGATGGTGAAATTCAATCCCTAGGCTGGGAAGATCCCCTGGAGAAGGAAATGGCAACCCATTCCAGTATTCTTTCCTGGAAAATTCCATAGACAGAGGAGCCTCATGGGCCACAGTCAATGAGGCCACAAAGAGTTGGACATGACTGAGCACCAGCACGTGCTTTAAAAAAGATGGAAATTTGCACTAAGAATATTTTCACTTAGGTCTCTATGTGAATGAAGTGTATTACAGACTATTATGGACTAATTATTTCTGTCATCTCTAAATCCATAGGGGTTTAAGACAGACTTATACGTCTTTTCATTTGGAGGAGATATCAAGATTGAAGGCAAAAGGAGAAGGCAGGAGAGGATGAGACGGTTAGATAGCATCACTGAGTTTGAGCACGCTCCAGTAAACAGCAATAATGGTAGTTAACATGGAGGCTGGGGCTATCTGCTCATGATCACTAGAGTCCTCTACTCCTGAATAAGATGGTCAATTTCTCCAAGGTCCATGGGATACAGATTGGATCCTCTGCCCAACAGAGTTTCCTCACCCCTTCCACATCTCTCCCAGACACAGCCCTGCCACACCATGCCCACGCTCCACCCCAACCCCCTCATGCCCCTCCCACCTTCCGGCTCTCCCTACCCCTCCCACGTCCCACCCCGCCCATGGCCCATCCCCCCTCATCCCTCCCATGCCCCACCGCTCCCACCGCCCACTTCAGCAGAGACAACTGGAAATATACTGCCAAAAGCAGGAATGAGGGGAAAGTCAAAGAACTTACCCTGGGATGTCAGCAAAAAGGGTCAGCAAACAGTACACTATCAGGTCATTAACTGTATGGGGGCATTCTGAAGACTCCACAAAAGCACAACCGCAAGAAGCCCCTATTGTGTGTTCAACAACTAAAAGAACAATCACAGATAGCACCACAGCTACCCTTCAGCTCTCATCCCTCAAACCAAATAATGAGAGTAGGAGGAGGAAAGGAAGTAAAGAAATGAGAAAAAGAAAACAGGCCATGACATACTTACTCCCTCTTGTTCTATGAAATTGTAAATCAGGCCTGAACTTGATGGAGGTGGTGAAAGGTGGTCAAGGAGCCAGCTTAGGATTTAATGAGAGATGGAAGTTTTGATAGTAGATAGGACTAAACTTTTTAATGCCTAAGACTGTAGATATTCTAATACCAAAACTGACTAAAAAAGTCACTTTCCCAAAAATATTACCAGGAATGGGGGTGGGGAGAACAAAAATAACATGGTGGCAAGCAACAGTAGAGATAAATAAAGGAATACTCCAATTATACACCACTGAGTCCTGCTCACTCAATGACCAGGTTACACACAGATGAAGAAAAATGAGGAAGAGGGGCAAGAGAAGAAATGAACCGACAACACAGATGAGTCTTTTCTGGAAAAGGAAGGGACTGATTCCAGGGGATGTTTTCAATTACTTCTCACTATTAACTAGTGCAATATTGTGATATAATAATAAAGATATATCCAGTCTTTGTCTAGGTTTCTGGAGCAGAGCTCCTAGAATTCTTGGAACTTCATGAGTTACAGGGATGAGAGGAGCCTCTTTTGTTACTCCTAAAAAGTCCCTGTGGAGAATACCTGAGTTTATGTTAATGAGGTGACTCTGTATGAGCCCCCTAGATAGTTTCAGGATGGAGGTTGCTTGCCAAAGAAATGATGTGATTAGAGGGTTGGAAGTTTCAGCGCCAAATCCCCTCACACCTCCAGGAGGGAAACTAGAAACTGAGTTAATCCCCAGTTGCCAATGATTTAATCATGCTTATGTCATGGGACCTCCGCAAAACTGTAAATGAAAGAGTTTGGAGAGCTTCTAGGGTGGTGAACAGTACCATATGCAGAAAGGTGGTGTACCCCAACCTCCATAATCCCAGAAGCCCTTGTATTCAGGACACCTCCGTGCCTCATATTATTTGCCTCTTAATAAGGTTCTTCATTTATATATTTTCTAACATCCTTTATAAGGATACATAACTGTATATCCTATATATATTAGGCTGTAAATAAGAAAAGTCCCTGATTTCCATGTGTTGTCATAGCAAATTATCAAACTAGAAGAGAGGGTCATGGGAATCCAAAATTTTAAGACAAGTCAGATAAATTGTGGGTAACTAGGGACCCAATATTTGCAATTGCTATCTAAAGTGGGAGGGCAGTCTTGTGGGGCTGAGCCCTTAACAAGGGAGGTCTGAACTAACTCCAGGTAGTTAGTGTCAGAATTGAATCAATTGTAGGACACCCAGTTGGTATCTGCACATAGTTAGAGAACTGTTTGGTAGGGAAAACCCACATTTTTAGTGTCAGAAGTGTTCTATGGTTGGGAATACATCTTAGTAATTATAACTAGACTTACATTGAAGAAAAAGTAGGGAAAACCACTAAGCAATTCAGGTATGATCTAAAACAAATCCCTTACATTGGAAGTGACAAATAGATTCAAGGGATTAGATCTGATAAATAGAGTGCCTCAAGAACTATGGATGGAGGTTTTTAACATTGTACAGGAGGCAGTGATCAAGATCAGCGCCAAGAAAAAAAAATGCAAAAAAGCAAAACAGTTGTCTGAGCCACATCACAGAATATTGGAAATCCACCTCCCAGAATATTGGAAATAAAAGCAAAAATAAACAAATGGGACCTAATGAAACTTAAAAGCTTTTGCACAACAAAGGAAACTATAAGCAAGGTGAAAAGACAGCCTTCAGAGTGGGAGAAAATAATAACAAATGAAGCAACAGACAAAGGATTAATCTCAAAAATATACAAGCAACTCCTGCAGCTCAATTTCAGAAAAATAAATGACCCAGTCAAAAGATGGGCCAAAGAACTAAACAGACATTTCTCCAAAGAAGACATACAGATGGCTAACAAACACATGAAAAGATGCTCAACATCACTCATTATCAGAGAAATGCAAATCAAAACCACAATGAGGTACCATTACATGTCAGTCAGAATGGCTGCTATCCAAGAGTCTACAAGCAATAAATGCTGGAGAGGGTGTGGAGAAAAGGGAACCCTCTTACACTGTTGGTGGGAATGCAAACTAGTACAGCCGCTATGGAGAACAGTGTGGAGATTGCTTAAAAAACTGGAAATAGAACTGCCATATGACCCAGCAATCCCACTTATGGGCATACACACTGAGGAAACCAGATCTGAAAGAGACACGTGCACCCCAATGTTCATCACAGCACTGTTTATAATAGCCAGGACATGGAAGCAACCTAGATGCCCATCAGCAGATGAATGGATAAGGAAGCTGTGGTACATATACACAATGGAATTACTCAGCCATTAAAAAGAATACATTTGAATCAGTTCTAATGAGATGGATGAAACTGGAGCCCATATACAGAGTGAAGTAAGCCAGAAAGATAACCACCAATACAGTATACTAACGCATATATATGGAATTTAGAAAGATGGTAACAATAACCCTATATGCAAGACAGAAAAAGAGACACAGATGTATAGAACAGACTTTTGGACTCTATGGGAGAAGGCGAGGGTGGGATGATCAGAGAAAACAGCATGAAAACATGCATATTACCAAGTGTGAAACAGATGCCAGTCCAGGTTGGATGCATGAGACAAATGCTCGGGGCTGGTGCACTGGGATGACCCAGAGGGATGGGATGGGGAGGGAGGTGGGCGGGGCGTTCAGGATGAGGAACACATTTAGATCCATGGCTGATTCATGCCAATGTAGGGCAAAAACCACTATAATACTCTAAAGTAATTAGCCTTGAACTAATAAAAATAAATGAAAAAAAAAAAAAAGAAAGAAATCACTACCTAGACTCTGTAACTGAAAAAACAAAACAAAACAAATTTAACCAACAACAACAACAAAAAAAAAAAAACAGTTGTCTGAGAAGGCCTTTCAAATAGCTGAGAAAAGAAGAGCAGGTAAAGGCAAAGGAGAAAAGGAAAGGTACATCCCTCTGAATGCAGAGTTCCAAAGAATAGCAAGGAGAGATGAGAAAGCCTTCCTAAGTGATCAGTGCAAAGAAATAGAGGAAAACAATAGAATGGGAAAGACTAGAGATCGCTTTAAGAAAATTAGAAACACCATGGGAACATTTCATGCCAAGATGGGCACAATAAAGGACAGAAATGGTATAGACCTAACAGAAGAAGAAGATATTAAGAAGAGGTGCCAAGAATACACAGAAGTACTAGACATAAAAGATCTTAATGACCCAGATAACCACGATGGTGTGATCACACACCTAGAACCAGACATCCTGGAGTGCTAAGTCAAGTAGACCTTAGAACAAAGCTAGTGGAGGTGATGGAATTTCAGCTGAGCTATTTCAAACTCTAAATGATGATGCTGTTAAAGTGCTGCACTAAATGTGCCAGCAAATGTGAAAAACTCAGCAGTGGCCACAGGACTGGAAAACGTCAGTTTTCATTCCAATCCCAAAGAAAGGCAATGCTAAAGAATGCTCAAACTACTGCACAGTAGGACTCATTTCCCTCTCTAGCAGAGAAATGCTAAAAATTCTCCAAGCTGGGCTTTAACAGTACGTGAACCAACAAATTCCAGATGTTCAAGATGGATTTAGAAAAGACAGAAGAACCAGAGATCAAATTGCCAACATTCGCTGGATCATAGAAAAAGCAACGGAGTTCTAGAAAAAGTCTACTTCTGCTTCATTGACTATGCTAAAGCCTTTAACTCTGTGCATCACAACAAACTGTGGAAAATTCTTAAAGAGGTTGGAAAACCAAATCACCTTACCTGCCTCTGAGAAACCTGTATGCAGATCAGGAAGCAACAGTTAGAATGGGGCATGGAACAATGGACTGGTTCAAAATAGGGAAAGGAGTACGTCAAGGCTTTATACTGTCACCCTGCTTATTTAACTTCTATGCAGGGTATATCATGAGAAATGCCGGGCTGGATGAAGCACAAGCTGGAATCAAGATTGCTGGGAGAAATATCAATAACCTCAGAAAAGCAGATGACACCACCCTCATGGCAGAAAGTGAAGAGGAACTAAAGAGCCTCTTGATGAAAGTGAAAGAGGAGAGTGAAAAAATTGGCTTAAAACTCAACATTCAAAAAAAGGAAGATCATGTCATTTGGCCCCAGCACTTCATGGCAAATAGATCGGGAAACAATGGACATGGTGATAGACTTTATTTTCCTGGGCTCCGAAATCACTGTGGATGGTGACTGCAGCCATGAAATTAAAAGATGCTGGCTCCTTGGAAGAAAAGTTATGACAAACCGAAACAGCATAAAAAAAAAAAAAAAGCAGAGACATTACTTTGCCAACAAAGGTCCTATAGTCAAAACAATGGTTTTTCCAGTAGTCATGTATGGAGGTGAGAAAGTGAAGAAGTGAAAGTGAAGTCCCTCAGTCGTGTCCGACTCTTTGTGATCCCATGGACTGTAACCCACCAGGTTTCTCTGTCCACGGGATTTTCCAGGCAAGAGTACTGGAGTGGGTTGCCATTTCCTTCTCCAGGGGGTCTTCCTGACCCAGGGATTGAACCCAGGTCTCCTGCATTGCAGGCAGATGCTTTACCCTCTGAGCCCCTAGGGAAGTCCAGTATTATGAGTGTAAGAGCTGAACCATAAAGAAGGCTGAGCGCCGAAGAATTGATGCTTTTGAACTGTGGTGTTGGAGAAGACTCTTGAGAGTCCCTTGAACTGCAAGGAGATCAAACCAGTCAATCCTAAAGGAAATCAATCCTCATTAGTCATTGGAAGGACTGATGCTGAAGCTCCAATTCTTTGACCACCTGTTGCGAAGAATGGACTCATTGGAAAAGACCATGATGCTGGGAAAGATTGATGGCAGGAGGAGAAGGGGACGACAGAGGACAAGATGGCTGGATGGCATCATCAACTCAATGGACATGAGTTTGAGCAAGCTCTGGGAGATGGTGAAGGACAGGGAAGTCTGCTGTGTGGCAGTCCATGGGACTGCAAATAGTTGGACACAGAACTGAGTGGTTGAACTACAACAACAAGATCCATTTAGGATGTCAAGAGCATTATTACCTCCATCTTATTTCTTTGCATATTTATTTATAAAATATTCTAATCTCCCTTTTGACAGCGAATGCCTTTCCCAGACTAAGGGAAAGTCCTAATCATGCCATCTTCATCCACATCCCCATCTCCAGTTTTGTTGTGCCTGATAACTGCAAACCCTGTGCTCTTTCCTTCATCTCCAGACTCTCAGCCTTTCACGTTTAAGGAAGCCTGAAGATTAGAGGGAAACAGACTGGTAGAAAATTCCATGGTCACATCACATCATACTGGTCTTGAATTCTCAACATCCTTATTTATTTCAAAAATCCCTTTACCATACAGAGGAATGACACTTTTGAAGCTTGATCATACATTCAGTACAACTTACAGAGCACATATTGTGGACAGTATACTCTGACATTGTACCTTTCCTAGTACACTGCCCATGAACTACCACTATTAGTTTCCTATTGCTACTGTAACAAATTACCACAGATTTGGTGACTTAAAACAACAGGTTAATTCTCTTATAGTTCTAGAGGTGATATGTCCAAAATTGGGTCTTATGAGACTAAACACAAATAATTGGCAAAGCTGCATTCCTTTTGGAGGCTCTAAAGGAAAGTCTGTTTTCTTGCCTTTTCCAGCATCTAGAGGCTGCCCTCCTTCCTAGGCTCAGAATCTCCCTCCATCTTCAAAGCTGTCAGTGACCAGTCAAGTTGTCCCCATGCAACATCACTCTACCTCTTACCCCCACACCTCCCTCTCATAAGGACCCTTCTGATTACATTCCTCACAACTGGATAGCCCATAATAATCTCCCAATCTCAATATCTTAGTCACATCTGAAAAAGATGTGACAATTTACAAGGCAATTCTTTTTGCCTTGTAAAGCCATATATTCACAGGTTCTGGGGATTAGAAAATGGATATCTTTTTGGGGGGGGAGTCCTTTATTCATTATATCACACCTACTCATAGAATGAAAGAGAAATAACTCTTGGAGAGTCAGGAGGCTATAAAAGATGCGATTTTTTAAACCTATTTTTAACTGAAATACAAGAGTTATACTAACAACAACAACAACACAAATTACACGTGTACAGCTCATGGAATTATTCCATAACAAACACATCAATTTAACCACCATGGAGGAAAAGTTACAGAACATACCAACCTCCTAGAATCACCTCCCTCACAACATGTTCTCTTCTAATAACTATACCCTTTCTATTCCAGAGGTTCAACACCATAGATGAGTCTTATTTTTGAACAGGCAAATTGAATGATTCAGTTTAATTGTTTTGTGTCTGACTTCCATTCATTCAACAATTTTGGGGAAATTTGCCTGTTACTAAATGGAGCTACAGTTGGGTTTTTCATCATTGCATAATATTCCATTATATATCACGATTCATTTATCCTTTAAACTACTGCAAACATTTAAATTTTCTTCAACTTGTGTTTATTTAAATACTGCTGCTCTAAGAATTCTTGCACATGTCTTTTGTTGCATTTACTCACACATTTCCATTATGTGTATACCAGGAGAATAATTTTTGGGTCATAGTTTATCTACATATCTAGATATCTCTTCAACTTTAGGAGAGAATACCAGCCAATTTTTAAAGTAGCTGTACAAATTTATAACATTACTAGCAACATATGAGTGTTTCAGTTGCTTCTCATGTTATTAACACTATTATCACTCTTAAATTTTAGCCACTCTGGACTATATAGTAGTAAAAATTCACTATAGTTTGCATTTCCCTGATTACTGCTGAGACTGGACTGCCTTCATTCCTTGTGACTATTTGAACATTCACTTTTATAAAGTGCTTGCTCAAGTCTTTCATCCATAGTCATTTTGTGGTGATTTCATAGTTCTTTCCATATTCTGCATGTAGGCACTTTATCAGATATATGTGTTGCATAATGACTTCTCTATCAAAAAAAAAAGTGCATAAAATGGAACTTTGAATGTCAATTGATTTCTTATGGATCCAGCTCTTATTTCCAAACTTGTAACTATCAATTCACCCAATACAGGTGCCCCCTAAGCACACAAAGCAAAAATTAACAGGTATAAAGGGAGAAATGGACAGTAATACAATAAAAGTATAGGAATTTAAAAGCCCACTTACATCACAGGAGAGACAATCCAGGCAGAAAATCAATAAAGAAATATGGGCCTTAAACAATGCATTTGATCAGGCTGACTTGTTAGATACATAGCAAATATTTCATTCAAATAAAACATAATGCATATTCTTTTCAAGTGCCCAAGGAACATTCTCAACAATAAATCATATGCAACTCCACAAAACAAGTCTTAGTATATTTAAGAAAACTAAAATTATATCAACTATCTTGTCTGACTACAACAGAATAAAACAAGAATGTAAACAAAAAAACCTAGAAAAATCTTAAACTTGTGGTCTAAACAACATGCTACTAAACAACAAATGGTTCCTTGAAGAAATCAAAGGTAAAATTTAAAAAACAATCTCAAGACAACTGAAAATGAAAATACAATGCTCCAAAACCTATGAGGCAGAACAAAAGAAGCTCTAACAGGGAGGTGTATAGTAATATAGGCCTACCTAAAGAAAACAAAGAAAAAAAAGCAGTCTCAAATAAACAAACTAACCTCATCCCTAGAGGAATGAGAATAAAAAGTACAAACAAAACCTGAAGTTCTTAAAAGAAAAATAATAAGCTTGGAGAAGAAATAATTGAAATAGAGACTGAAAAACAAGTGAAAAGATCAATGAAACTAAGCTAGTTCTTTGATGAGATAAAATTGATAAACCTCTAGAGAAACACATCAAGTAAGAAAAAGAGAGACAAAATAAATGAAATCAGTAAAGAAAGAGAAGCTATTAATAACTATGGTTTTACATTGCTCAACTTTACTATTGTAAGCTATTGGAATACATTTTTAGATAAATGTGGTTATATTGCACATCATTTTAAAGCACATTTCTCACTTTATGTTATTTTGCTAAAGACATTACTTTCTGTGTATTTTATATTTATTTTAGACTATGGAAATTATATTAGACAAAAAGCAAATTCTAGCAATTTTCTTATTTGCATTCAAATTGGTTGTAAAGCAGCAGAGACAACTTGCAACATCAACGTATTTGGCCCAGGAACTGCTAACGAATGCACAGTGCAGCAGTATTTCAAGAAGTTTTGCAAAGGAGACAAGAGCCTTGAAGGTGAGGAGAGTAGTGGCTGGCCACTGGACGTTGGCAATGATCAACTGAGAGCCATCATCAAAGCTGATCCTGTTACAACTATGCAAGAAGTTGCTAAAGAACTCAATATCGACCATTCTATGGTTGACTGGCATTTGCAGCAAATTGGAAAGGTGAAAAAGCTCGATAAATGGGTGCCTCGTAACCTGACCAAAATCTTAAAAAATCATTGTTGTGAAGTGTCATCTTCTCTTATTCTACACAATAACAACAAACCATTTCTCAATCAGATTGTGCAAATAAAAGTAGATTTTATACAACAACCAGTGATGACCAGCTCAGTGGTCAGACTGAGAAGAAGCTCCAAAGCACTTCCCAAAGCCAAACCTGCCCCAACATAGTGAAATGTTTGGTGGTCTGCTGCTGGTCTGATCCATGACAGCTTTCTGAATCCTAGCGAAACCATTAGTAAATCCGAGAAGTATGCTCAGCAAATTGATGAGATGCACCGAAAACCTGAAAACCTCAATGCCTGCAGCCAACATTGGCCAATAGAAAGGGCCCAATTCTTCTCCAAGACAATGCCCAACTGCATGTCACACAGCCAGCACTTCAAATATTGAATGAGTTGGACTACAGAGCTTTGCCTCATCCTCCATATTCACCTGTGTGTGCTCAGTCGTGTCCAACTCTTTGTGACCCCATGGACTGTAGCCCAGCAGTGGGCTGTCCATATGATTTTGCATGCAAAAATACTGAAGTGAGTTGCCATTTCCTACTCCAGGGGATCTTCCCAACCCAGGAATCGAACCTGGGTCTCTTGCATTGGCAAGCAGATTCTTTACCACTGCGCCACCTGGGAAGCCCAATATTCACCTGAATTCTTCCCAACTGACTACCACTTCTTCAAGCATCTCAACAACTTGTTGCAGAGAAAAGACTTCCACAACCAGCAGTGACAGAACAATCTTTCGAAGAGTTTGTCAAAACTTGAAGCATGCACTTTGATGCCACAGGAATAAATAAACTTATTTTTCATTGGCAAAAACGTGTTGATTGTAATGGCTCCTATTTTGATTAATAAAGATGTGTTTAAGTCTAGTTATCATGCTTTAAAATTCACAATCTGAAACCACAATTATGTTGCACCAACCTAATAATTTTGGAGCATTTCTTAAAAGACTATTTATATTCCCTAAGAATTTATTTTACATATATATTTTTTCCTGTGGCTCCCACCCACATCTCCTGCATTGCAGACAAATCCTTTACCATCTAAGCCACCATGGAAGCCCATAATATTGGGGAGTTTCCTAAAGTTATTTATATTCCCTAAAAATTTATTTTATATATATATATATATTTTTTTTCCCTTGTGAAAATATGACCACAATGGATAACTGGCAAGCTTAATGCCTTTTGAAGAATTCCCAGGTTTTGTTATGACAGATTTTACTTTTTCCTGAGAACAAAGCTAGACATATTACTTTGGCCTTTGATAGCACTGAATTTGTAAAATTCATTTTGTCATCTTATCACATCCCACCCCTCTATGTCATCAGAGAGCACTAGGTTGAGCTTCCTGTGTTATATAAAATAGCAGTTTCTATTTTACACTTGGTGACGTACGTATATCTGTGCTACTCTCTTAATTCACCTCTCCCTCTCCTTCCCCGCATGTGTCCACAAGTCCATTCTCTACATCTGCATCTTTATTGCTATCCTGCAAATAGGTTCATCAGGACAGTTATTCTAAATTACATATATATATATGTGTGTGTTACTATATTTGCTTTTCTCTTTCGGACTTACTTCAGAAGGTGTGATACCTATATAAAATGGAATACTTGGCCAATTTTTTGCTTTTTAATCTGTGTACCTGCCTGTTGAAGTGATCTTCAGTCCTTACTGTACAGTTGTCTTTCCTGTTGGGATTTTTCTTTTCCTATGACTCTTACTTTTCCATTGAGAGAAGACCCTTCAGCATTTGTTTCAGGGTAGGTCTATTATTCCAGAATTATTTTAGTTTTACTTGTCTAAGTTCTTTATCTCTCCTTCTAGTCTAAATGACAGTCTTACTGGATAGAGTACCCTGGGTTGCAGGGTTTTCCCTTACACCCCTTTGAATACATTGTGCCATTTGCTTCTGGCCTGCAAAATTTCTGCAGAGAAATCAGATGGTAGCTTTAGAGAGGTTCCCTTTTTTTAACTTTTTCTCTTGCTGCCTTTAGAATTCTCTTTAATTACTGCCATTATAATTATGATATACCTTGCTGTGGGTCTGTTTGGGTTTATCTTGTTTGGGACCCTCTGTACTTCCTATACCTGAATATCTGTTTTCTTCTTCAGGTTTGGGTTGTTTTCAGGCATAATTTCTTCAAATACACTTTCCATTTTCTTCTCTCTCTTCTTCTTCTGGAACATTTATAATGTAAATGTTGGCACATTTAATGCTTTCCCAGAAATTTCATAGATTCCTTACATTTTTTTTAATTTGAATTTTTTTTCTGCTGTTCTGATTAGGTGATTTCCATTACTCTATCTTCCAGATCATATATGTGTTCTGAACCACTTAGTCTGCTATTCATTCCTTCTAGTGGTTTTTTTTTTTAATGTCAGATATTGAATTATCTATTTTTGATTGGGTCTTTTAATATAATTTAATTCCTTATTGAAATGATCAATATTTAAATCAATCATCTTCCCTTATTCAGTTAACATTTTCACTACCAATTTCTGAAATCTTTATCTGGTAAAGTGTTTATTCATTTTGTTGTTGTTGTTGTTTTCCTGGAGTTGTGTCTTCCTCTTTCATTTGAGAGTAGTTCTTCTGCTTTCTTATTTTTGCTTAATATTCTCTGCCTCTGTCAATTTAGGTGAAACAGTTACTGTGGTCCTGAAGGGGTATTCTTTTGTGGAAGAACTTCTGTACATATTAAATGTGTCCAGTGCCTTTGGTGAGGAGCTGAATTTGACATGGACATCAGCTGCCTTTCCTCAGCGTGCACTGGCAGCTATCACCTTGGTAGAGGAGGGACTAGATATGGTGGAGCTACAGTCTGCAGTCTTTCTGCAGGCTATGAGAACTTCCTCTCTGCCTGTGGGACTTCTCTCTACTCAGTGGCCATTCTACCTTTTCAAGGGTGGGGTCTGATCCCAAGTTGCTGATGTGGAAGTCCTTAGGGCCAGTCTTGTGTTTGCTCTGTTCCCTTAAAGTTATGTTTTCTTTCTCCCTGTTCCAGAACCTTTGTCACAAAGGAAGGGAATGAGGAGTAAGTGGGGTTTCTGCGCCTACTGAGGTCCTATGCTCTGCCTTTGGAGGCATCAGTGTATCCATGCAGATACAGCCCATGGTTACCTTTTCCCCTGTCCTAGCTACCCCAGATCTAATGCCATGTGTAAAGTGTAGAGTAAGTGGATGGAGCATTTGCTTGGAACAGGGGTGCACAATGAGACAGTCATGAGAATCCTGGCAGCTGCACTGCAATCGGAAGTCTGGGCTGCTTGTGGGGCACTCCCTGAGTAAGGGCCAGCAATGGCTGACACCACCCACTTGTGCTCTTCCCTGGGAATGGGTGGCCTCTGCATTCCAAGGTTGAGTATTTTCCCTGGTCCTGGAAGCCCTAGGTTCTGTGCCACCCTGTGAAGTAAAATGCACAGGGCCAGGGTATTCACTCCAGTTGGGGCTGAGGAGTATGGTGAGGCAGCTGCTAGGGTGGATGTCTCTCTACCCTAAGAGAGGAATTGTTCATGAGTGGAACTGAGGTTTCTGTAGCCTTTTTATCTGTTCTTCAAAGTTCTCCAAACAGCCAATGGGGCTTGCCCCCTATGCATAGGACCTCGAGACTAGGAGGGCAAGTCTGTGACTCAACCTCCTCATGACCCAGAGTGGGTGCTCACCTGTGGGCTCTCCCTTTTCCTCTGAGTTCCATTCTAAGGGCACAGGTCCCAACACAATCACTTCTCTTCCCAACCTACCTGATAACATGAGATCTTTCTAAGAGCCTTGATTGTATAAGATTCCTTCAGCCAGTTTCACATTATGTTTTAGTGAGAATTATTCCACATGTAGATGAATTTCTGATGTGTTCAATGGGAACGGTGAGCTCCACATCCTCCTACTCTGCCATCTTGATCTCTCCCAGAATACATTTCATGGTAGATCAAATAATTGCTTGAATTGGATATGTAAACAATAAACAAGGTTCAAAAATGATCCCCTAAGATTGTATCTCAAATGACATCAAATCCAAATCTCTATTTGACTAAACTAACAAAACCTTGGTCCTGTTTCTCCCTCAAATATGACCCCAAGTCCCAGGAGTACCTTTAGTGATTAACAATTTCTTCTAATGCTCTCAATATTCACTGGTGTTACCAGAATGCAAGTGAATCCCCTGCAGAGTCAGCAAAGTCCACAGTGGCTGCCATATTACTGGAAGCGCTTCCCTAAGTCCATCCCTACCACTACCCTGGGGGCTACTCTTTGAGTTAGTCTCCTGACTCAGTTGCCCTTTGTCCTTTACCCAGCCATTCTGAAAATTCCTCAGGATCCTCCACAATGGGGGCCATCCTAAATCCCCATTCACTGCAAGTTCTCTACATTGACACTTCCAGATCCTTATTGGTGAATATTTATCCTGGATCCTAGAGTGCGCAATACCATCTATTACAGGAAATTATAGGCTTCCCTGGTGACTCAGATGGTAAAGAATCCGCCTGCAATGTGGGACACCTGGGCTCGATCCCTGGGTTAGGAAGATCCCCTGGAGAAGGAAATGGCAACCCACTCCAGTATTCTTGCTTGAAGAATCCCCATGGACTGAGGAGCCTGGTGGGCTACAGTTCATGGGGTCGCAAAGAGCTGGACACAATTTAGCACAGCACAGCATGATGTCTAGAAATGTCTAAGAGGTTTCCCCCTTGGCTTGGTGGGGGAAGTTTCCTTGTATTCCATCTTCTGTTTTACGTCCCCACAGGAGGCTGAGATGGAATTTACACTGGAGGGTCCTTTAAGCAAGATTTAAATGGGAAGAAGGAATGGAAAGAATTAAATTTTTGAGTCCCTACTTCAGGTAAAGCACTGAAATTATCTCATTTGATTTACCCAATGTAAAGTGGTAAGAGGAAATAAAAATTGAAAGATGAAATCCAAGATCACAGAGTTAGAAAGTAGTGAGAAAAGAGTGGGGACTAATGATAATAGCTATCTCTTAACTGGACAAATTAGCCCAAATTTTCAGATCCCTGTCATCGGCAAGCATAATGCCACCTGATAATTTCCTCAGAACTCCATGTTTTCTGAAGTAGGATGGAGGTATGATCAGACAGCAGAAACAGGAAAAATTCAGGGTTCACAGGAGAAGAGGATGCTCTTCGTTTCTACCTCCTCCACCAAGCAAAGCCCTACTGTTTGCAGCTGGGCACTGCCCTGAGAGGGAGAGAAGGCCACTGAAGGTGGGATCTGATGCCTGTGTCTTTCCCTGGTGTGGTATTGTGATTTATAATAAGAAATGTATATTTATTCTCGTTCCTGACACAGGGCTCCTCAAATCCTTTACTAATCACTTAACAAACATTTATGTTAAAAACATTTGTGGGACTTTGACATCAGACTGAGAAATGAAACCAAAAGTCTGTTCTCAGCATTAGGAGTGGCCTGAGTAACAAGCAGCAGCTATGTGGTGAAATAAACTTGTTTGTGAATCTGATTTTCAGTTCAAAGGATTGCTTTACCCCCTAGTTAATTTATCATTTCCTGAAATCTTATCACATATAGAAAATGTGCTCATGTTGTGAGAATCTAAGGTACATTAGACACAGACTGTATGATCTCTCCACAGCACAGCAATAGAGAAGACACAGGCTGATACAAGGCCCAGTATTGAGTACAAAAAAGAAAAAAAACTCCACTCATAGAAATACTCAGGTTCAAAGTAAACACTGAAGGAACACTGCAGCTGAAGACACTCTATTTGATATCTCTTGTTCGGACACATTTCATCTTCAAACAAATCATGTGCTGGGGGAGAAAAGGATTCATATTTGAATACCTGCTTCAGGTCAAGCACTGGGTGGGACTGACCTATCTCATTTACCCTCATTAATGTTATGTGAGGTAGCTACTGCTACTGGAAAATCATTCCACCGCTGGACTGTTTCTTACTTAGGTAGCCCCCCACACCTAAACAAATAAAGTTATAACTACTAGATCCTAGACGAACTGAAGCAGCACATGTTTTAGGACTCAATACAGCATATATTCTAACATATCTGAGATATCAGATTGAGGGTTCAAAAAGATTCCCCTAAGATGGTATCCCAAATTACATAAACTCCAAGTCTCTATTTGACCAAATTAGCAAAAATCCTGGATCTGCTTCCCCCTCATTCAGTTCAGATCAGTTCAGTCGCTCAGTCATGTCCAACTCTTTGCGACCCCATGAATCGCAGCATGCCAGGCCTCCCTGTCCATCACCAACTCCCAGAGTTTACCCAAACTCATGCCCATAAAGTCGGTGATGCCATCCAGCCACCTCATCCTCTGTCATCCCCTTCTCCTCCTGCCCCCAACCCCTCCCAGTGTCAGGGTCTTTTCCAATGAGTCAACTCTTCGCATGAGGTGGCCAAAGTATTGGAGTTTCAGCCTCAGCATCAGTCCTTCCAATGAACACCCAGGACTGATCTCCTTTAGGATGGACTGGCTGGATCTCCTTACAATTCAAAGGACTCTCAAGAGTCTTCTCCAACACCACAGTTCAAAAGCATCAATTCTTTGGTGCTCAGCTTTCTTCACAGACCAGCTCTCACATCCATACATGATCACTGGAAAAACCATAGCCTAGACCACATGGACTTTTCTTGGCAAAGTAATGTCTCTGCTTTTTAATATGCTACCTAGGTTGGTCATAACTTTCCTTCCAAGGAGTAAGCATCTTTTAATTTCATGGCTGCAATCACCATCTGCAGTGATTTTGGAGCCCAAAAAATAAAGTCTGACACTGTTTCCACTGTTTCCCCATTTATTTCCCATGAAGTGATGGGACCAGATGCCATGATCTTAGTTTTCTGAATGTTAAGCTTTAAGCCAACTTTTTCACTCTCCTCTTTCATTTTCATCAAAAGGCTCTTTAGTTCTTCTTCACTTTTTGCCATAAGGGTGTTGTCATCTGCATATCTGAGGTTATTGATATTTCTTGTGGCAATCTTGATTCCAGCTTGTGCTTCTTCCAGCCCAGCGTTTCTCATGATGTACTCTGCATATAAGTTAAATAAACAGGGTAACAATATACAGCTTTGATGAACTCCTTTTCCAAGTTGGAACCAGTCTGTTGTTCTATGTCCAGTTCTACCTATTGCTTCCTGACCTGCATATACATTTCTCAAGAGGCAGATCAGGTGGTCTGGTATTCCCGTCTCTTTCAGAATTTTCCACAGTTTATTGTGATCCACACAGTCAAAGGCTTTGGCATAGTCAATAAAGCAGAAATAGATGTTTTTCTGGAACTCTCTTGTTTTTTCGATGACCCAGTGGATGTTGGCAATTTGATCTCTGGTTCCTCTGCCTTTTCCAAAACCAGCTGGAACATCTGGAAGTTCACAGTTCACGTATTGCTGAAGCCTGGCTTGGAGAATGTTGAGCATTACTTTACTAGCATGTGAGCATTACTTTACTAGCTTCCCCCTCATATCTGACCCCAAACCCGCGGGATACCTTTAGTAATTAGTAATCTCTTCTAAAGTTTTCAATATTCATGAGTGGTACCAGAATGCAACTGAATCCCTTTCAGAGCCAACAAAATCCACAACTGCTCCCATATTACTGGGAGCTCTTCCCTAAGTTCATTCTTACCACTTCCATGGTGGACACTCTAAATTAAGCTTCTGACTTAATTTCCCTTTGCATGCTTCCTGGCTATTCTGAAATTCAGGTTTTTCTTAAATGGGGGCCACCCAATATCCCCAACCACTATAAATTTTCTACATTTGCTCTTCTAGATTCATATTGATGAATATTTACCCTGGATTCTAAAGTATTTCAACATCATCAATTAAAAAACCTATCATAATGTCTAGAAAGGCATAGTAAGTTCTCCCCTTGGCTTGGTGATGGAAGCTTCCTTGAATTCCATCTTCTGTTTCACACAGTGTGAAAGTGAAAGTTAGTTGCTCACTCATGTCCAACTCTTTGCAACCCCATGGACTGTAGCCTGCCAGGCTCCTTTGTCCACGGAATTCTCCAGGCAAGAATACTGGAGTAGGTAGCCCTTCCCTTCTCAAGGGATCTTCCTGACCCAGGGATCGAACCCAGGACTCCTGCACTGCAAATGGATTCTTTACTGTCTGAGACCCCTTCAGTTTTGCAGAATTAGTTTCAGTATCTCCATCTGAGACTGAGATGGAGTTTACACTGGAGATTACTTTAAGCAGAACTTAAATGGGAAGAAGAGATGGAAAGAACTAATATTTTGAGCCCCTACCTCAGGCTAAGCCCTGGAATTCTCATTTCATTAACACAATGAAAAGTTACAAGAAGAAATGTTACTGAACCTTTACAAACATGGCCATTAGCACATGTAAAGCCAATCTACTGACACCAAGTTTTGGTGAAGGAAAATGAAAGTGAAAGTCACTCAGTCCTATCTGACTCTGTAGACTATACCCAGGGACTATATGGTCTATGGAATTCTCTAGGCCAGAATACTGGAGTGGATAGCTGTTCACTTCTCCAGGGGATCTTCCCAACACAGGGATCGAACCCAGGTCTCCCACATTGCAGGCTGATTCTTTACTAGATGAGCCACCAGAGAAGCCCAAGAATACTGGAGTGGGTCGCCTATCCCTTCTCCTGGGGATCTTTCCTACCCAGGAATCAAACCAGGGTCTCCCACACTGCAGGCAGATTCTTCACCAGCTGAGCTATGAAACATGCTGCATTTATTACAGAGCCATACAAGGAGTCATATGGGCTCAACAGGTCCAGATTCCCCAGTAGATTTAAGAAAAGACTTTTTTTTTTTTTAAAAGGCAAAGCGAGGGAGAGAATCACAGGTGTGTGATCAGCTTGTGCATAATTTTCTGATTAGCTGATAGTGATATAACAAGTTGGGGTCGTAGGGGTTAATACCATCAATCCTCAGACTCCAATCAGTCTGGGGGCCATGTTCTCATAGTCATAATGCAGTTAACTTCTTACATCTGGCGGAGGTTTTCTAGAATTTGCAAAACAACTCAGACGTTGTATCAGACACCATTATCTATGTACTTCAGGAAGGAACTAAAGATCCTGTGACTGCTATATTGCTGATCTGTTGTTTAAATTGTTACCAGTTCTAATGAGGCAAGTCTGGGTGGGCCCCTGGGTGGGAAATGGTCACCAGAAAGACAAAGCCATGATTAAAAATTTCATATTTTCAGGCCTTCACTTCCCACTGATAGGGGCTGGAAATTAGCTTAATAATAAATAAACCCTATGTGAAAAAGCCTACATTAAATCCCAAGAGCATGGGGTTTGGAGAGCTTTCAGTTTGGTGAACACATCCACATGTACTAAGAGAGGGATGGACCCCTACTCCACAGGGACAGAAGCCACCCAGCCCTCAACCTATGTATCTCTTCATCTGTCTGTTCATCTGTATCCTTTATCACATTCTTTACTCAACTAGTAAACATAAGTCTTCGCTGAGTTTTAGAACTTGCTCTATCAAGTACATCAAACCTGAAGAGGCAGCATTTGGGAACTTCTGATTTATAACCAGGGCATACAGAAGTTGAGGGTAATCTGGGGATCTACTGCCTGAAATTGACAGGTGAAGCCAGTGGCAGTCTCCTGAGACTGAGACCTTAAACTGTGGGACCTGACAGTACATTCAGAAAGATACATAGTGTCAGAATCAAGTTAAAATGTAAGACACCAGGCTAGTGCTGCAGAATTGCTTGTTGTGGGGAAAGCCCCACACACATCTGGTGTTGAAACAAAGGAAAACTGTTGTTCTTTTTTTTAAACACCTAGGTTGTCTGATTTTTTCTTCCTCTTCTTCCTCTCTTTGATGGGACACAGTGCAGGTGACCCAACATGTGCCACTTCGGGGTGTAGATTATTTCAACCTGAAGGTAAGGAAGTTCCAAAAGACTCAGAAAGAAACTTTGAACTTCTACCTAACTGCCTAAGAGAACAGAATATAGAGCCTGTTCCAGGAGGGAGATACCACTAAAGATAACTATACAACACTGTATATCACTATAGTATACTATGAACTAGGTGTGCTAAACAGAGAGGAACTTAGCAAGGCCAGTTTGATGGAAGTCCTCTCTGTATCCTATTCTCTCTAGATTGACCAGCGAACATTTCTTTAACAAACATTAAATCTCTACATTTTCCTGTGAATTACTTTACTTCCCTTTGAAGTCCCAGACTCTGACCTCTTTCTCCTTAGTCTAGTATGATATAGAAGTGTACCTCACCTTGCCTTAGTATCTTTCAAATTTCTCATGCCTCTGTTAATTCTCCAGACATATGTATTAAACTTATTTTCTACTGTGAATATCTTATGTCATTTTAATTATTTGACTAGCCAAAAGAAATAAAAGGGGAAAAAGGAAAATACCACACCCCTTTTTGTTGGCGAGTATCACTCAACTGATTTCAGAAGAAGCCAACAGAGTCCCTTAACAGACATATTCTCTTAGTCAAAGAAGATCCAATTAGAAGGAAAGAATCAGGAGGAAATATCAGACAAGAGAGACCCAGTGATCTCAGCTGCCCTGTTCTCTGCAATCAATGGGTTACAGATGGATTGGTTCATGCCAGGATTTTTAGCTAAAGCTAAAAGAAGGGCTGAAATTCGGGTGAAGCAAGTGAGGCACCCAGACCACGAAATTCAAATCTGTCTCACTCGCAAGTTCCCTTGTACCCTAAACTCTTCTCTTGCCTCACCCTAGTTCCAGCCCTGGATGCTTGGCTCTCTGTGTTATCACTGTGGAGGACTGGGTGATTTCCTTTTTGCTCAGTTTATTCAGAATAAGGCTATAATTTTTCAAAGAGAACTTAAGTTAAAAACTGGCAATAAAAAAAGAAACAAAAGAGCCCGGAGAAAACATCTTTCAAAAAACAGTCACAGGTCATTTAACCGAAGTTCATGTTAAAAACAAACATTTCCTGGAATTGAGAGAAAAGTGAAAAAGAAAGCAAAAGTCTGTTTTCTGTATTGGGTGTTGACATGGAGTAATGGGAGGTAAATGTGTGGTGAAATAAACTTGTTTTTAAATCTGATTTTATTCTAAGGGATTGCTTTTACTCCTTCGTTAATTTATACATTTACTGAAATCTTACCATATACAGAAATGTTACTCACTCTGTGAGAGAATCTGAGGTGCATCAGACAGACTCTGTGATCTCTAGACCCAAAGCAAAGCAACAGAGAAGACACGGGCACTGGTGCAAAGCCCAGCACAAGAATCGCAGACACGCAGGTAACAGAAATACTCAGAGACGCAGGATAAACAGTGAGGGAACTCCGCCGCTAAAGACACGTCCCTTGATATTTTTTGTTCTGACAGATTTGGTGATCAAACAAATTGTGTGCTGAGGAAAAGAATTCATATGTGAACGTCTACTTCAGTCCAAGCACTGGGTGAGATTAGCCTACCTCATTTTATCCTCATTAATATTCTGCGAGTGGATGGTGCTACTGACGCAAATTCATTCCACTGCTCGACGGCTCCTCCTTACTTAGGTCACCCTCTCCACACTCATAAGCAAATATAGCTAGGAACTGCTGGATCCTGGACTCCAACTAATGGCTGACATTGAAACTCTGGTTCTCTAGAAAACACTTTCATTCCTATTCTAAGAGTAGGAAAAGGGAAGTCTTATTGGAAGGGTACCATTCCAGCCCTTCTTATCCCTTCCTTGTGTCTCATGTCACTCACTGAAATAGCTGTTAATATTCTCACACATAACTGAAGACCCAGGCTCAAACAGACCAATCATTTTCTTATTCAATCATGGCATTTTGTTCATCTATATGGTTCATGCACTACGTGTGAGATACAAAGACGAATAAGCCAGATCGCCCACAACTGGGAGGAACACAGGGAGGGGGAGGTCTGCGGTTGGGGAGACACGAGTGGACAAGCACAGTGAGAGAGCAGCGCACTGACAGGAGCGTCGGCAGTGGGGTCAGCGCTCTGGGCGCACACCCGGCCAGCTCAGTGAGGTCCCGGCAGGGGAGACGCACAGGTGCCCTGGGGGTGGAAGGGGAAACATGAGATGGCGTGGGGAGACTTTCTAGAGGTCCTGGGAAAATGAGTATGAGGTTCTCCTCCAGGAAGACATGTGCAGACATATACAGCTTGAAACAGAGGAACAATGCAGCAGGCAGTACTGTTTACAAGCAAAATCATAGTGAATTAAATCATGGGGTAAGATAATAATCAATGAAACAAAATGCTTTACATGAGATATGTAAGGGAAAACAGATTTTTAACATTACTCAAAATCTCTGCTTCCCTTGTAGCTCAGTCAATGAATCTGTCTGCAATGCAGGAGACCTGGATTCAATTCCTTGCTTTGGAAGATCCCCTGGAGAAGGAAATGACAACCCACTCCCGTATTCTTGCCTGGAGAACCCCATGGACAGAGGAGCCTGCCAGGCTACAGTCCATGGGGTTGCAAAAGTCGGACACGACTTAGCAACTAAACTACTACAAAAGCTCTAATATAAAACTAGAGAACAGTAAAATTCTCTTTCTCACTATAAACACACAGTATGCTTTTAAGAATTTAGCTCATGGTAGTGTTGAATCATCCACATCAGCTAAGACAATTTTGAAACTTTGTTAATTTTCAAATCAATCACACAGCGAGAACAGTAAAGCAGTTAAAGCAAGTTTCCTGAGGAAGATATTCTAAAGCGCCCTTGTCTCTTTTCTGAAATTCTTTCCCTATCCTGTTTCTCCCATGTTCTTTATCTGGTGCTCACCTCAGGCCACCATAAATAAACATGCACACACACCACTCCCCCCGAACATTAGTCTTCTGTTTGCAATAACCTTATCACCCAGGAATCACAATGTAAACACAATTATAATTCACAATTATCTAATCATAATTATATAACTAAATATAAATCACAATTATAAATGAATGAACACATAAATAAATGAGAAGGATTCTTTAAAATCAGCGGAATTTATAAACGAGGGGAAAAAAAAAACTAAAGTGAAACCAGGTTTTCACTTCCTGCTTGCCCTTTTACCACAAAAGGAGCTGAAGTCTAGGCTGGAGATTTCAACAAGCAAACTGCTAGACTCGGGGAAGGAACGTGCCCTGCTTTGTCGCTCATCTCTCTGGAGCAAACTGAAGACAGGAGCTTGGCCTCAAGGAGACTGGTAAGTGAAGGAAAAGGGGAGAAATGGGTAGACAGGGAGATAAAACAACATACTCAGAGACTAAAATAAAAACAGAAATAGATGGAAACGGGAATAGAGACAGTCAGTGATCAAGGCAGATTAAGGCATGATGAGAACACAAATATGAATCTAACATTCTCATTGTTCCAGTAAACAACTCCAAATCTAAGGGGAAGGGGGTACATTATCAAAAGAGACAAACAATTTGGTAACTTCTATCACCAAATAAAAATAAATCATCATGTACAGGACTGTGATTGTAGCACAGATCAGCTCAGGAGACCCACTGTCATTCAGAATCCCCATCAATATGAAGCCACTTCCCAGGGTGGAGTTCCAGTGCTCCATTCTGTGTTGTTTCTTTAGTTGCCTGGAACCAAGTAGATTCTAGGTGAATTTTTGTTAAGATGGTTGCAACATTTTGTAACATCAGAGGCCCCATAGAATGACCAATATGGGTCCAATATGGTGAGTCCTTTCCCACTGGTAGCTAATTTTATTTCTTGATCTCTGTTTCTGAATCTTTTAAGTATCTTGAAAAGAACCATCTGAATGGAGAACAAGCATCACATTAACAGCTAAATATTCAAAGATCACTAGATGAGAATATTATTCAGGACATCAAACCTGAACATGTATCTCCCCAGAAATTCAAATCAACTTTCTCATTACAATATATCAATATTCAGGTATCCATGCTCTTAATAATTCTTATACCTGTGCTTTAGGTATAATGATGACTGATGATTTAAGTACCCAGTCACTGTTCTGTGTACCTATTTTGAGTATGAAATACTAAAACAAGAGCATCAGTGTGATATCAATAATGTACCTCATTATTTTTTTCCATATACCATATGTCCACATTGATTTGCAGCCCTCAAAGCTGTAGAAACAGCCTTATTAGAAGAGCTAAAGTGTGCATCTTATTTCACTAGACCAGCCCTACACTCTCCATGTAACAAAGAGGGAAGAGAATTTAGATTGTCTGAGACTATGGAATAGTGTGCTTGAGGTGATGTCACTTTCAGAACTTAATCTTTAAAATCAAGGCAAACATAGCTGTTTCTTTTATAACATATTATCATAAATGTGACCCTGGGATTATTCAGAAATATGAAAAACATAAGGAATTGATAAGGAAGCTCAGATTGTTTGGGGGAGAAATAGGGAAAATTTTAGGAGAAAAAAGAGCATGTGTTGTATTTGTAATCAAGCTCATTAACCTTAGCTCCCCTCTCTTTCACCATCTTAGGTCCCCAAACTGCAGAGCCAGGGTATCCACACCGCACTGAGGAGCCAAAGGGGGAGGAAAAAGAGCTCCTGCTCTGAAAGCTGCCATGGGACTCTGGGACCCACTCCCAGAGGGAAGCTTTCTAGAACAGGGACACGAGATGGACGGAAATCAGTTACACGCACCATGGAAACTGGGCAGATAAATCCAACTTTGAACATATCTTAAGAAGTCTGTCAGTGAAGCATATTTCTAAAACTCACTTTCCTCTATTATGTCACATATTTTGACATTTCACTTGTTTCCATTGACTTCTACAAGGTCCACAGAATTTTAATAGTAAAGAGGTACTAAAGCATGTCACAAAACTATCATCTGATCTTAAATGGTCCTTCAGAGGCATATATTATAACATAGCTACAAATATTTTTATCAGACGCCAGTAAAGTCTAAAGGTCTAAAGACAGATCCTGATGATACCACCAGGAAGCAGATACCCTGGTCTGGGATGTAGCATAGAATCTTCCCTGGGATGTAGCATAAAGTCTGGGATGTAGCATAGAATCTTCCCCAGTGTAGCCTCACTGATTCCTCCTCATATTTAGAAAACAAAGAATAGAGGAGTTTGTGATGAGGTACAGAGCCCAAGCACCAGAGAACCTGGAAGACAGAGTAGCTGAAGTTCTTGGGATCTGCACTGGGCTCCATTTCTCAAGTCAAAATTCCGCAAGACTGCACCCTTCCCTGAAAGTGAGACAATACTCTTACCTGAGGTGGTTAAATAACGGCGGCCTGACCACATGGACAACCCTGGGGATTGTTTGAGGGTCAAGGAAGATGCAGTCGAAAACGAGAAGGATGATGGGACTTTTTCAGCCATATCCAATAGGTTCGATTTTGCTAAGCGATGTTACAAGTCTGAGGGGTCTGACCAAGGTCAGTTAGGACACCTTTCATTCCTTCAGTTCTTCTATAGGTCTGCTCTGGAAATGCAATACTTGCTGACAGAGCCAACTGAATCCTTCTGACTTGGAGAGCTTCTATGGAACAAGAGTATAGCTTTCCTGTTTTTACACCTATGGAAAATTAAAAGAAACTGCTTCTGTCACATAGCTCCTCAAGTAAAAGTTTCATCTATCTATTGTGCATTAGTCAGACAGAGTTCATGGGTACTGATGCTCAGAATTTTATTTACTCTTGCTGGGATCTGGGAGAAAAAATGAAAGCAGTGGGAATCGGGAGGAAGTAGATATTAGAAGGTGCTCCAAGGGGACCCTGCAATGACTGACCTCACTGTCCCTGGGGCCATCATGGAGCCAGGGCCTGTCCTGGGAGAGGCTGCTCAGTTTCCTCATCCCACGATCCCACTCCCTGTGTTCTACCCCTGTGTTCAGAGGGACTTAGCCTAGCCTCTCAGCTGAAATGGCCTTCCCTGGAAAGGCTGGTCCAGGAAACAGGATGGTAATGAATCCCTTTGGGCCTGTTTCCTGGTCCTATATTTCCGCACTCTTCTCTCACTAAATGAGCTTGGAGGCCCTGGGTTTCTATGTCACGTAAGGGAGGCACTGATGGCCCATTTCCAAATTACCGACTGAAATGAACAGGAAGAAAAGACCCTTTCGTGGTCAATCAGTCCTCTGCCCCAGATTTAAGGTGGGTTTTGAGGCATCTGTGGGACACTGCTTCCTACCTCCATCCCCCTGGCCTCACTTATCATCTTCTTAGCCTGGACTATTTAATTCAACATGACTGTGCTCTGTGGAGTCTCTGATTACCAAGTCTTCCCTCCATGACCTTTGGCATCTGTTTTGTCCTGTCCATACGTACATGTGTTTGGTGTTATATTGTGTGCCCCAAGTGACATTTGAAGAGAAAGTGTGCAACTTCATAAGCATTGAGCAGGGACAATAAAAAAAAGTTATCCAGACAGTACTGAATATGGAGAATATCAGTGTTAATGAAAATCTTTTAAATTCTCTCAAAGAAACAAGACAGATTTCCCACTGATAAAGACAGAAGATAGTGGAGTTTTCACTGAAGTTATAGGACAAGACAGAAATACCTTCAAAAGTGCTGAGGGAACATAACTGTCCCCACCAAGAGTGTTATGCATAGATAAAGCATCAGTAGAGAGTGACAAAAAATTACAAACAAAACTATAAGGCTTTACCACCAAAGATGCCTGAATATAATAATTTCATCAAGAAGGAGGGTGATGCCTAGGGGTATATATATATTATAGGGAGCAATGATGAACACAGTAATTGACACAACAAATGATCTGGCAAGTTTAATTGACAGAATAAACACAATTGAATTTCAAAACTATAACACTGAACTCTTGACAAAAAGCAATATGGCAGGGGACTTTTTCTATCAGTACTTAAAGAAGGTTGTAGAAGCAGGATATTAAAAGCTTCATATCCTTTTATTTACAATTATCTTTTCCTATTTTTTTTTTCAATTTTACTAAGGTACAGTTTTCATACAGTTAAATTCACCTTTTGTAGTATATAGTGCTAAAAGTTTTCATAAATGTATACTTGTTGTTCAGTCACTAAGTTGTATCTGACTCTTTTGGGACCCCATGGACTGCACTTGCCAGGTTTCTCTGTTCAGGGGACTTCCCAAGCAAGAATACTAGAGTGGGTTGCCATTTCCTTCTCCAGGGGCTTTTCTTGACCCAGAGATCAACCCACATCTCCTGCACTGGCAGATTCTTTGCCACTGAGCTATGAAGGAAGCCCATATATAGTATACAGCCACCACCAAAATCAAGATATAGAAGTTGTATCAACCTCCCAAATTCTCTGGTGTCCTTTGGTAATTATATCCTGCCCTCTACCAGTCCCCCACCAACCCTCTGATCTGTTTACCATTGCTACTATTTTTATTTTTTTGCCTTTTCAGCATGTCATATGAATGGTATCAGACACTTTGAGTATAGCTCCTTTCACTTAGCATAATATATTTTAGATTCATCCAAATTCTGCTGATTATTAGAAGCCTATTCTCACTTATTGCTGAGTAGTGTCCATTTGTATGGACGTATCATAGCTTGCTTATCTATTCATCAAAGACATTTGTATGTTCTTTCTGATTTTTTTTGTTTGTGTAAAAAGCCATTACAAACATTCAGGTGCAGATTTTCAAGTGAACATAAACTGTTACTCATGTGGTTAAATATCTTTCAGTGAACTTGCTCAGTTTTTTGGTAAGTGTGTTTTTAAGGAATTATCTTCCATAGTGACTGAACCATTTTCATTTCCAATTTTATTTTCATTTTGCATTCTATTAAATTGCAAAATATAGGCTCTTTAAGTTGTTATTCAAAATGAGGGAATTATTGCCTCAACCCTTAAACCTCACATCTTTCCAATAAGCATTTTAGAAAATAAAAAAGGAGTTTTGGGAAATGAGCAGAATTTTTTATGCCTGTAAGAAGGAGTGCAATTCCAGAGAGAAAATCATGTAGGAACACACACATCGAGTATAAGACTAAAAACATTAATGACAATGGAATTCTGCACAGTTAGTGGTGTTGGAAGTTCCTACAAATTGTTCAAAATTTTTCTGAGACATGTAGATTATAAATATTTGTTGTATCTTCTATGGAATATAGTTTTCAATCTCTAAAGCCTTTTTATGGTCATTGGTTATCATGGGTAATTAAAGTTCACTTTTACGATTTTATAAAATATACAAACTATATTTTCTTTGTCAGATGATGAATCCCAAACCTGTCTTTGTTGACAAGCACAACTGCAGTGCTCTGGGTATGGAGTGGAAGGGAACCTGATTACAGTGCACACGTCCTGAATAGTAGGAAAGGACCTGAAGCTATACATACAGTTAGGTCCTAAACCCATAGTTTCTGGTAAGATGATTTGCTCTGAGCAATGGAGTAGTAACTGGAGGGAAGAGTATGACTTCAAAGAAGAGTTCCTTAAGATGGGGCTTACTGGAGCAAGTGTGTAAACTGTAGCAATATTTCTGTAAAGAGATGCTGTGGAGCAGAAGCAGGTAATTCCAATACCTATTTCTTTGAGTAGTAAGAGAACTTGGTTCAAGAGCACTTGGTGTAGTGTTTGGTCTCTCAAGGGCACTTTTTACATTTTAACAATGAAAAATAACTCAGCCATTTAAAAACGAGTGAAATTCTGCCATTTGTATCAATATGGATTGTCCTGGAGAATATGATGGGCTCTTCCAAAGATAAAAACACTACGTGCAGCTATGCTAGTCAAGCTGGTAGTGGAAGATGACGAAGTTCTATGTAACTACTCCCCCTTCCCCTGCGATGTATGATGCAAGTCATAAGCAGAGAGTCAAGGTGTGAAATGGTATTTTTAGGGAATAACAAACAAATTCTATTGGGTGAGGCAATGGGATACTACATTCCTGGGAGTTAAGAATAAATACTGCAAAAAAATAGCATTTCCAAATCAATGTATGAGTGAAATACAATCACAACAATATACTAGTGGGGATTTTTGGACAGTTAGCAGATGATTCAAAAATTCATCAGGAAGAATAAACCAATGATAAAACCTAAGAAAAGTTTGTTGAGGAAAAATGGAAACAGACTCTTTATTGACCAGTGGAACTAGAGAACAGGAGCAGAAACATTCTCTACTGCTAGAGTTACAGGACAGCATGTAGTCAAGCAACTATAAATACAGCAACAGTAATAATAAACACATACTATGGAAAGGTGATTAAGAACACCAGTAAGAAAACCAGCTATTTGGGGAGAGGAGCTAAGATGGCGGAGGAATAGGATGGGGAGACCACTTTCTCCCCTACAAATTAACCGAAAGAACATTTGAACGCTGAGCAAACTTCACAAAACAACTTCTGACTGCTAGCAGAAGACATCAGGCACCCAGAAAAGCAGGCCATCATCTTCAAAAGGAGGTAGGACAAAATATAAAAGATAAAAAGAGAGACAAAAGAGCTAGGGACGGAGACCCGTCCCAGGAAGGGAGTTGTAATAGAGGAAGTTTCCAAACACCAGGAAACCGTCTCACTGGCGGGTCTGGGGGAAGTTTCCGAATCTCGGAGGGCACCCTAACTGGGAGGAAAAATAAATAAAACCCACAGATTACATGCCTAAAAGCAACTCCCATTAGAAAAGTATACACCAGACGCCCGCATCCACCACCAGCAAGTGGGGCCAGAATGGAGAGGAGCGGGCGGCATTGCTTAGGGTAAGGACCGGGCCTGAATGCCCTGAGGGCATTCGGAGGGAGCTAACAGTGAGATAGCAACTTACACTGTGGGACAGCAAGAGAGAGAGAGAAAATTAACCAGCCCGAACACACTGCGGCCTCTTCACAGAACAAAGAACTGAGTGATCCCAGAGAAAAGCTAGCTGGCAGCGGACCATCCCATCCCCCACCAGGGGGAGGGGAAAGGGGCAAACTCGAGCCCAGAAAAGGCATTCCCTACCAAACGGCAAACAAGCTCCCAGTTTCTAACCAAAGACTTCCTGAGATTCTGGATGGTTGACATCCGCTGGGAGGGTCGCGGCTAGAGACCAGCTCCCGAGAACAGACACAAGGTGAACCCAACCCGCGCGACGGAAACTGAGGCAGGGACCGTGGAGGGGATAAGGCACACCGCACCCGGGGAGAGTGCACCCGTCAAGGTCCTGGCTGCCTGACCTGCTCCGTCGTGGACGGCACAAAACGTAGGCGTTTTTGTGGAGAACCCAAAAACTGGAGCCGCACGCAAACGCAGGGCCCGCTCCCTACAGAGCAGCCTGGAGCCTGAGCAGTGTAGACGGGGGAAGCACACATGCCCGCCACGAGCGGGGGCAAAGCCAGTGTGGCCAGAACACTGGGAGTGCTCCCCACACACGCCAGTGACATTTGTCTGGAGTGCCCCTCCCTCCCCGCAGAAGGAGTGAACAAGCGAACCTAAACAAGAGATCACCTCCGCCAGCGTGTGTCAGGGCGGAAATTAGACACTGAAGAGACCAGCAAACAGAAGCCAAATAAACAAACGGAACCCCTTCAGAAGCGACCGCTGCAAGAGATTAAAAGCCCTGTAGGTAACAACGACTATACCGGAAGGGGCCTATAGATATCGAGAAGTGTGAGCTGGAACAAGGAGCTATCTGAAACTGAACCGAACCCACACTGGCCACAACAGCTCCAGAGAAATTCCTAGATATATTTTTACTTTTTTTTTTTAATTAAAAAAATTTTTTTCCTTTTCTTTTTATTTTTTCTCTTTTATTTTCTTTTAAAATTCCCTGTTACTACTCTATTACTCCTTAACTTTCATTTTCATATATTTTTACTATTTTTTTAATTAAAATTTTTTTCTTTTTTATTTTCTTTTAAAGTCCTCGATTACTCCTTAATTTTCCTTTTCACTTCACTATAATCTTGTAAAAAAAAAAAAAAAAAAAAGAGGCCCTATTTTTAAACCGAACTTCATATATATTTCTTAAATTTTTTGTTTTTGTTTTTAATATTGTATTTTTAACAGTCTAACCTCTACTCTAGATTTTTAATCTTTGTTTTTCAGTATTTGATATCAATTTTGGACATTTAAGAATACAATATTCAGTACCCATTTTTTACTCAGGAGTGTGTTGATTTTGACTCTCTCTTTTCTCCCACAGATCACCTCTATTTCCTCCCTCCCCCTTCTCTTCCCAATCCAATTCTGTGAATCTCTGTGGGTGTCTGGGCTACAGAGAACACTTAGGGAACAGAGAACTGCGTAGATCTCTCTCTCTCCTCTTGAGTCCCCCTTTTACTCCTTCTGCTCATCTCTATCTCCCTCCTCCCTCTCCTCTTCTTCATGTAACTCTGTGGACCTCTCTGGGTGTCCTTCACGGTGGAGAATCTTTTCACCATTAACCTAGAAGTTTTATTATCAGTGCTGTATAGTTGGAGAAGTCTTGAGGCTGCTGGAAGAATAAGACTGAAATCCAGAGGCAGGAGACTTAAGCCGAAAACCTGAGAACACCAGAAAACTCCTGACTGCAGGGAATATTAAGTAATAAGAGATCATCCAAAAGCCTCCATACCTACACTGAAACCAACCACCACCCAAGAGCCAGTAAGTTCCAGAGCAAGACATACCATGCAAATTCTCCAACAACGCAGGAACATAGCCCTGAGCGTCAACATACAGGCTGCCCAAAGTCAAACCTAACACACAGACCCATCTCAAAACTCACTACTGGACACTCCATTGCACTCCAGAGAGAAGAAATCCAGTTCCGCGCACCAGAACACCGACGCCAGCTTCCCTAACCAGGATACCTTGACAAGCCAATCGTCCAACCCCACCCACTGGGTGAAACCTCCACAATAAAAAGGAACCAGACCACCAGAATACAGAAAGCCCACTCCAGACACAGCAATCTAAGCCAGATGAAAATGCAGAGAAATACCCAGCAGGTAAAGGAACATGAAAAATGCCCACCAACTCAAACAAAAGAGGAGGAGATAGGGAATCTACCTGAAAAAGAATTTAGAATAATGGTAATAAAAATGATCCAAAATCTTGAAAACAAAATGGAGTTACAGATAAATAGCCTGGAAACAAAGATTGAAAAGATACAAGAAATGTTTAATAAAGACTGAGAAGAAATAAAAAAGAGTCAATTAAAAATGAATAATGCAATGAATGAGATCAAAAACACTTTGGAGGGAACCAAGAGTAGAATAACGGAGGCAGAAGATAGGATAAGTGAGGTAGAAGATAAAATGGTGGAAATAAATGAAGCAGAGAGGAAAAAAGAAAAAAGGATCAAAAGAAATGAGGACAACCTCAGGGACCTCTGGGACAATGTGAAACGCCCCAACATTCGAATCATAGGAGTCCCAGAAGAAGAAGACAAATAGAAAGGCCATGAGAAAATACTCGAGGAGATAATAGCTGAAAATTTCCCCAAAATGGGGAAGGAAATAGTTACACAGGTCCAAGAAACCCAGAGATTCCCAAACAGGATAAACACAAGGCAAAACACCCCAAGACACATATTAATCAAATTAACAAAGATGAAACACAAAGAACAAATATTAAAAGCAGCAAGGGAGAAACAACAAATAACACACAAAGGGATTCCCATAAGGATAACAGTTAATATATCAATAGAAACTCTTCAGGCCAGAAGGGAATGGCAGGACATACTTCAAGTAATGAAAGAGAAAAACCTAGAACCTAGATTACTGTACCCAGCAAGGATCTCATTCAGATATGAAGGAGAATTCAAAAGCTTTACAGATAAACAAAAGCTGAGAGAATTCAGCACCACCAAACCAGCGCTTCAACAAATGCTAAAGGATCTTCTCTAGACAGGAAACACAGAAAGGTTGTATAAACACAAACCCAGAACAACAAAGTAAATGGCAACGGGACCATACCTATCAATAATTACCTTAAATGTAAATGGGTTGAATGCCCCAACCAAAAGACAAAGACTGGCTGAATGGGTACAAAAACAAGACCCCCTATATATGTTGTCTACAAGAGACCCACCTCAAAACAAGGGACACATACAGACTGAAAGTTAAGGGCTGGAAAAAAATATTTCACGCAAACGGAGACCAAAAGAAAGCAGGAGTCGCAATACTCATATCAGATAAAATAGACTAAAATAAAGGCTGTGAAAAGAGACAAAGAAGGACACTACTTAATGATCAAAGGATCAATCCAAGAAGAAGATATAACAATTATAAATATATACGCACCCAACATATGAGCACTGCAATATGTAAGTCAAATGCTAACGAGTATGAAAGGAGAAATTAACACTAACACAATAATAGTGGGAGACTTTAATACCCCACTCACAACTATGGATAGATCAACTAAACAGAAAATTAACAAGGAAACACAAACTTTAAATGACACAATGGACCAGCTAGACCTAATTGATATCTATAGGACATTTCACCCTGAAACAATCAATTTCACCTTTTTTTCAAGTGCACACAGAACCGTCTCCAGAATAGATCACATCCTGGGCCATAAATCTAGCCTTGGGAAATTCAAAAAAATTGACATCATACAGTCATCTTCTCTGACCACAGTGCAGTAAGATTAGATCTCAATTACAGGAAAAAAACTATTAAAAATTCAAACATATGGAGGCTAAATAACATGCTTCTGAATAACCAACAAATCATAGAAGAAATCAAAATATGCATATAAATGAATGAAAATGAAAACGCAACAACCCAAAACCTATGGGACACTGTAAAACCAGTGCTAAGGGGAAGGTTCATAGCATTACAGGCTTACCTCAAGAAATAAGAAAAAAGTCAAATAAATAACCTAACTCTACACCTAAAGCAACTAGAGAAGGAAGAAATGAAGAACTCCAGGGTTAGTAGAAGGAAAGAAATCTTAAAAATTAGAGCAGAAATAAATACAAAAGAAACTAAAGAGACCATAGCAAAAATCAACAAAGCTAAAAGCTGGTGTTTTGAAAAAAGAAACAAAATTGACAAACCATTAGCAAGACTCATTAAGAAACAAAGGGAGAAGAACCAAATTAACAAAATTAGAAATGAAAATGGAGGGATCACAACAGACAACACTGAAATACAAAGGATCATAAGAGGCTCTACCAGAATCTCTATGCCAATAAAATGGACAACTTGGCAGAAATGGACAAATTCTTAGAAAAGTATAACTTTCCAAAACTAAACCAGGAAGAAATAGAAGATCTTAACAGACCCATCACAAGCAAGGAAATCAAAACTGTAATCAAAAATCTTCCAGCAAACAAAATCCCAGGACCAGATGGCTTCACAGCTGAATTCTACCAAAAATTTAGAGAGGAGCTAACACCTATCTTACTCAAACTCTTCCAGAAAATTGCAGATGAAGGTAAGCTTCCAAACTCATCCTATGAGGCCACCATCACCCTAATTCCAAAACCAGACAAAGATGCCACAAAAAAAGAAAACTACAGGCCAATATCACTGAGGAACATAGATGTAAAAATCCTTAACAAAATTCTAGCAAACAGAATCCAACAACATATTAAAAAAATCATACACCATGACCAAGTGGGCTTTATCCCAGGAATGCAAAGATTCTTTAATATCCACAAATCAATCAATGTAATAAACCACATTAACAATTTGAAAGATAAAAAACCATATGATTATCTCAATAGATGCAGAAAAAGCCTTTGACAAAATTCAACATCCATTTATGATTAAAACTTTCCAGAAAGCAGGAATAGAAGGAACATACCTCAGCATAATAAAAGCTATATATGACAAACCCACAGCAAGCATTACCCTCAATGGTGAAAAGTTGAAAGCATTTCCCCTAAAATCAGGAACAAGACCAGGGTGCCCACCCTCACCACTACTACTCAACATAGTTTTGGAAGTGTTGGCCACAGCAGTCAGAGCAGAAAAAGAAGTAAAAGGAAACCAGATAGGAAAAGAAGTGAAAATCTCACTTTGCAGATGACATGATCCTCTACATAGAAAACCCTGAAGATTCTACCAGAAAATTACTAGAGCTAATCAGTGAATATAGTAAAGTTGCAGGATATAAAATTAACACACAGAAATCCCTTGCATTCCTATATACTAACAATGGGAAAACAGAAAGAGAAATTAAGGAAACAATACCATTCATGACTGCAACAAAAAGAATAAAATACTTAGGAGTATATCTACCTAAAGAAACAAGAGACCTATACATAGAAAACTATAAAACACTGATGAAAGAAATCAAAGAGGACACAAACAGATGGAGAAATATACCGTGTTCATGGATTGGAAGAATCAATATTGTCAAAATGACTATACTACCCAAAGCAATCTATAGATTCAATGCAATCCCTATCAAGCTACCAACGGTATTTTTCACAGAACTAGAACAAATAATTTCATAATTTGTATGGAAATACAAAAAACCTCGAATAGCCAAAGTAATCTTGAGAAAGAAGAATGGAACTGGAGGAATCAACCTGCCTGACTTCAGACTCTACTACAAAGCCACAGTCATCAAGACAGTATGGTACTGGCACAAAGACAGATATATAGACCAATGGAACAGAATAGAAAGCCCAGAGATAAATCCACGAACCTATGGACACCTTATCTTTGACAAAGGAGGCAAGGATATACAATGGAAAAAAGACAACCTCTTTAACAAGTGGTGCTGGGAAAACTGGTCAACCACTTGTAAAAGAATGAAACTAGAACACTTTCTAACACCATACACAAAAATAAACTCAAAATGGATTAAAGATCTAAATGTAAGACCAGAAACTATAAAACTCCTAGAGGACAACACAGGCAAATCACTCTCCGACATAAATCACAACAGGATCCTCTATGACCCACCTCCCAGAATATTTGAAATAAAAGCAAAACTAAACAAATGGGACCTAATGAAACTTAAAAGCCTTTGCACAACAAAGGAAACTATAAGTAAGGTGAAAAGACAGCCCTCAGATTGGGAGAAAATAATAGCAAATGAAGAAACAGACAAAGGATTAATCTCAAAAATATACAAGCAACTCCTGAAGCTCAATTCCAGAAAAATAAATGACCCATTCAAAAAATGGGCCAAGAAACTAAAGACATTTCTCCAAAGAAGACATATAGATTGCTAACAAACATATGAAAAGATGCTCAACATCACTCATTATCAGAGAAATGCAAATCAAAACCACAGTGAGATACCATTACACGCCAGTCAGGATGGCTGCTATCCAAAAGTCAACAAGCAATAAATGCTGGAGAGGGTGTGGAGAAAAGGGAACCCTCTTACACTGTTGGTGGGAATGCAAACTAGTACAGCCGCTGTGGAGAACAGTGTGGAGATTGCTTAAAAAACTGGAAATAGAACTGCCATATGACCCAGTAATCCCACTTCTGGGCATACACACCGAGGAAACCAGATCTGAAAAAGACACGTGCACCCCAATGTTCATCGCAGCACTGTTTATAATAGCCAGGAAATGGAAGCAACCTAGATGCCCGTCAGCAGACGAATGGATAAGGAAGCTGTGGTACATATACATCATGGAATATTACTCAGTCATTAAAAAGAATTCATTTGAACCAGTCCTAATGAGATGGATGAAACTGTAGCCTGTTATACAGAGTAAAGTAAGCCAGAAAGATAAAGATCAGTACAGTATACTAACACATACATATGGAATTTAGAAAGATGGTAACAATAACCCTATATGCAAACCAGAAAAAGAGACACAGATGTACAGAACAGACTTTTGGACTCTGTGGGAGAAGGCGAGGGTGGGATGTTTTGAGAGAACAGCATCGAAACATGTATATTATCAATGGTGAAACAGATCACCAGCCCAGGCTGGATGCATGAGACAAGTGCTCAGGGCTGGTGCACTGGGAAGACCGAGAGGGATGGGGTGGGGAGGGAGGTGGGAGGGGGGATCGGGATGGGGAATACATGTAAATCCATGGCTGATTCATGTCAATGTATGGCAAAAACCACTACAATATTGTAAACTAATTAGCCTCCAACTAATAAAAATAAATGGAAAAAAAATACAACAAACTACTGAATATAACAAAAGAGAAACAGACTCACAAAATAGTGGTTACCAGTGGGAAGAGGGAATAGGGGAGAGGCAATAAAGGGGTAGAGAATTAATAGGTAAAAACTATTATATATAAAATAAGCTACAATGATATATTATACAATAGAAGGAATATAGCCAATATTTTATAATGACTATAAATGGAGTATAATCTTATAAACTTGTGAATCACTATATTGGAAGGACTGATACTGAAGTTGAAGCTCCAATACTTTGGCCACCTGATGCAAAAAGTGGACTCACTGGAAAAGACCCTGATGCTGGGAAACATTGAGGGCAGGAAGAGAAGGGAGTGAGAGAGAATGAGATGGTTGGATGGTATCATCAACTCAATGGACATAGTTTGAGCAAACTCAGGGAGACAGTAATGGTCAGGGGAGCCTGGCATGCTGCAGTCCACAGGGTTGCAAAGAGTCAGACACAACTTAGGGACTACACAATAACATATCATAAACCTCCAACTTATATAATATTGTACATCAACTATACACAAATAAAAAATTTTAAGATAATTTTTCCTTATATGGGAGAGGATCAGCTATTCCACCTCCAATTTTCTATATTCTCACCTTCATCTTCAAGCATATCAATCACATCCTGTATGAGGCTCACCACTTCTTTGCTATTCTTCGGATGTTGTAAATTCACCCAAGTCCTGACTTCTTCAGGGAGAATTGTCAGGAACTGCTCCAGCACCAATAACTCTAGAATCTGCTTCTTTGTATGAATTTCTGGTCTCAGCCACTGAAGACTGAGCTCCCAGAGTTGGCTCAGGGCTTCACGAGGCCCAGACACTTCCAAATACTGGAAATGACTGAATTTCTGACGAGAGGCCTCACAGTCATCTGTCTCCATGACTGGGATGGTTTCCTGATGCCAAGACGTATTTGCTCTCAGGACCTCACTTTGTTCATGAGCCAGGTTATGAGGTTTTGAGATAGTCATCAGCTTGCTCAAAGGATGCATCTTCCGCCACAGAACTCCCCCTGCAGTTCAAATTTGTCTTACCAGAAGATTCCAATAATTCTCAGGCTGGGGCTAAGCACTTGTGTATAATGTTTATATGCAGTGAGAAAAGTTCCAGGAGCTTCAGACACACAGCCAATATTCAGGTAACTGAGAAACTGAAAAAAAAAAAAGACACAAATGAGATCTAGGTCAAAAAGTATATCCCCAAACTATAATAATTAAAAGCTTTCATTTGTTAGGATTTGCTATGAACCAGTCTGCAATGTGCAACAGGATGATCTTAGGCTCAACCCAATATTCAAGACTTACAAGTCTACCAAAAGTCATATTTGGCACAAGCTACTAAGAAGGCTACTAGACAGAAAACAAAGCTTGCTAGCAGAGGACTGAGGAACTAGAATTCTTCTTCAGTGGGAGTTCTCACAGAGTATAGCTCAAGTGCAGGCAATGTGACCCATGTAGGTTGGGCAGAAAGCATCTTGATTGGAAGGTTCCTTCCACAGGACCAATATCTAACAACTCTACAAGTGAAGCTGTCAGAGCTCCCCAAAAGAGCATGCCTGATTATAAGAGTCACTGCAGTCAGAGAAGTTCAGATCCAACTTTCCATCTGGTTTACAGTTCTCCCAGTCCAGATGCAATTTACCATTCAGGAGTCATGTTTATTGTAAGCCGCTAGGCCAGTGGTTCTCAGGTGCAATTCTGCCAACACAGAAAATCTGGCAATGCCTGCAGACAGTTCTGGTTGTCACAAGTGGGGCTGTTACAGGCATCTAGTGGCTACAGCAGGGAAGCTGCTAAACACCCTGCAGTGCACATTAATCCCCTTATAAAAAATAACTATCCAGCCCCAAATGTCAATAATTCTGAAGCTAAGAAACCCTGATATAGTCAATATATAGTGGCTAAGAGTACACACTCTGGAGTCGTAGACATGAGGTTAAATCCAGACTGTACTAATTACTACATGTATGAACTTGAGCAAATTATTTAGCCAAAGTCTGAGTTTTCTCAACTGTAAATGCATGTAACAAAATCTGTCTGATTGAATTATAGGGATTAAGAGAACACTCACCTCACTTCTCGGCAGATAGTAAGCTCTCAATAGATTATCATATATTATCATACACAACACAGATGTGTCTGCCTATAAGTATACCTTACAATCTGGCCAAAAGTTTATGCATAAAATTATTTCCTGACCTCATTTACTGGCAATGCCCAACTGAATAGATCAATCAACAGTCAAGTAAGGATTAATAAACAAAGTAGGGGAAGGATATACGAAGGCCTTTGAAATGAGAGAGCGATAGAAGGAAAAATACAGAATGCTAGAGAGGACAAGGAAACATCTTAGAACACGACATTCCAGGAAAGAAAAAAGGAGTTTGGAAATAAGCAGAATCCATAAGACTAAAGGCAAAAGAAAACATGCTCCAGTTAATAGTTATTTTCCATGAAGGTAGAAGTGAACAATTCTGATACTGATATACACTTGTGCTGGAACTGAATAATAAGTAAATGGCATGCAGTTTCTGAGAGCCAGGTTTCTCAGTGTTTGAGTGGGAGTTTACACATAACCAAGGGAAGGAGGCCAAACGATCCATGTGGTAACGAATTAGAGCTGGAGATATCAGTATGAACTTGTTTCGCTTAATACAGGTAAAGAAGGTTACATACAGAAATATTTACAGATATATGAATATATAGGGGTTAGTATACACACATACATTTCCTTGCTCTGCCATCAGAGTAGGCATAGAAGGAACACCTAGCTCCCAGATATTGGTTTCTAAAACCATTCTTCAATAAAAGGAATCAGGGTTCCATGGACAAATGGATGATTTGAGGACTGGGATAGGAAATACATAAGATGAGCCTGGCACATCTTAAAGTGCCAGAAAGTAAAGAAATGCTCAGAAACAAAACAAAACACATTTACTGGGGCGTGTCAAAGGCACACAGAAGCTAAGTGAAAGAGCTCCCAATGGTCAAAGCTGGAGCAGCATGAACAACTGAATGAGGTAATACTGGATTATAACCCAAACCATAAAATAAATACCCTTAAGCCACACTGATATACATGACTGAATCAATCAATAAATGTGGAAGAATACCCAAATCTCCCATGAGAAGAATTCCAAATATTTACATACTCAGCCCTTCAGGAGGTAGGGCATAACTCTCCATTGAGTGTGGGCTCTTTGTAGTGATTTCCTTCCAAATGAGTACACTATGGAGAGGAAGAAAAGTGCATTTATAGTGGAGAAAGGGCTTCCCTGATGGCTCAGATGGTAAAGAATCTGCCTGCAACGCAGGCGACCTGTGTTCGATCCCTGGGTCAGAAAAATCCCCTGGAGAAGGGAATCACTACCCACTCCATTCTCCATTCTTGCCTGGAGAATTCCATGGGCAGAGGAGCCTGGTGGGCTATAGTCTCCGGGGTTGCAAACAATCAGACATGACTGAGCAACTAACACACACCCACATACACACACACACACATACAGGAGAAACCTCACAAATGCTACTTCAACCAGGTGATGATGGAAGGGTAATATCAATAGTGGTAAGTCACATTGATAGTATGTTCCCTTGAGACAATGTGGTGGAAATAGCACTTTTCTCTCTGTGATGTTCCTTCTCTAAACCCATAACTCCAATCTAATCATGAGAAAAATAATCACAAATTCTAAAAACGGGCTTCCTTTAAAATACCTGACCTATACTCCTCAAAATTGTAAAGGTCATTAAAGGCAAGTTTGAGAAACTGTTATAGCCAAGAAGCTTAAGGATATAAAACAAATAAACAGAATATGGCATCCTGGCTGGGACCACGGATCGGAAAAAAGATATTAGGTAAAAACTAAAGAAAAATGAATAGAGTACGGGCTTCAGTTAGTGTATTAATATTATTTCATTAATTGAAATATAATTAATTAAATAGTATTTCATTATCTCATTAATTGAAATAGGTGTACCATACTAATTTGTCACTAATAGAGAAAATGGTTTGGGTATATGGAAACTGTACTTTTCTGTAAATGTAAAATTGTTCTAAAACACAATCTTTATTAAAAAATTTAAGAAGACACTTGCCTGATGTCTACAGATTCAAAAGGATGTATTGTAACCAAAGACAATTAAAAATCCTGTTGGTAAAACAGGAATGAGGTAAAAGTAAGTATCAAAGTAGATTAGCAGACTTAAAATCTTGGTTGGAAGCAGTAGAAAGCAGAAGTAACACTTCATTGAACCAATGATATGACAGAAAAGCCTAAAAATGTCTCCCAAAATATGGAGGAGAAGGGAGAAAAAAATTTTCTGGTAAAAAATAAAATCATAGGGAAAAAAATTACAAATCAAAGTGATCCATGCACATGGCAAGAGGAAAAACAATCAAATGGCACATGAGAACTTCTATGAAAAAAACCAACCATTTTCTACCTTACCTTAATTTCTATGTCCAGATTTACTCCACAGAAGTGTTGTTTTTTTTTTTTTTTGAAAACTGATGAAAGCTTTTATGTTTTTTTCTTTGAGTTATGGGGGATTTCTTTCACTTGACTTTGAAGAATTTATTTTTATGAAGAAACAAAAAATGTTTCTACTAGTCACTTTAAATTTATAAAATTTAAATTCATAAATTTATAAACTTTAAATTTATTCCTTACTGATGGTTCTCTTCCCATAGCATTGTGCCTGTACAGTTAAAATATAATTTCAAATTTCTCTGAAGATTTTCCTGTTTCCTAAATTCCTTTTGATTCTGTGATCAAGGTTTTTAATCATCGTGGCTTTTAGACATCGAGTGTTCCCCAGTTTTCTGCTCATATTTAAGAATCAAGTGTTAGGTTGATTATTCTAGATTGTCATATGAATTTCTACTTCTTCTGTATCAGTAGACTGGTTTCCTAATGGGTATTTGCCCTGAATGGGAGACTTACCAAGAGTTATGTGAATATCTTGTCACCCTGCTTTTTTAACTTAAATGCAGAGTATATCATGAGAAACTCTGGGCTGGATGAAGCACAAGCTGGAATCAAGATTGCCACAAGAAATATCAATAACCTCAGATATGCAGATGACATCACCCTTATGGCAGAAAGTGAGGAAGAACTAAAGAGCCTCTTGATGAAAGTGAAAGAGGAGAGTGAAAAAGTTGGCTTAAAACTCAACATTCAGAAACCTAAGATCATGGCATCTGGTCCCATCACTTCATGGCAAATACATGGGGAAACAATGACAGACTTTATTTTTGGGGGGGCTCCAAAATCACTGCAGATGGTGACTGCAGCCTTGAAATTAAAAGACGCTTGCTCCTTGGAAGAAAAGTTATGACCAACCTAGACAGCATATTAAAAAGCAGAGACATTACTTTGCCAACAAAGGTCTGTCTAGTCAAAGCTATGGTTTTTCTAAGAGTCGTGTATGGATGAAAGATTTGGACCATAAAGAAAGCTGAGTGCTGAAGAATTGATGCTTTTGAACTGTGGTGTTGGAGAAGACTCTTGAGAGTCCCTTGGACAGCAAGGAGATCCAACCAGCCAATCCTCAAGGAAATCAGTCCTGAATATTCATTGGAAGGACTGGTGTTGAAGCTGAATACTTTGGCCAATACTTTGGCCACCTGATGCAAAGAACTGACTCATTTGAAAAGACCCTGATGCTGGGAAAGATTGAAGGCAGGAAGAGAAGGGGATGACAGAGGATGAGATGGTTGGATGGCATCACCGACTCAATGGACATGAGTTTGAGTAAACTCTGGGAGTTGGTGATGGACAGCGAGGCCTGGCGTGCGGCAGTCCATGGGGTCGCAAAGAGTCAGACACTACTGAGCAACTGAACAAAACTGAACTGACGTGAATATCAGTGAGACATACACATCGGCAAGCTTAGACTTAGGGTGAGAGGAGGAGCTGGCTGTCAAGCTATGGGCTCCCTACACAACAGAGTGAAAAGGTTTTACTATAAAAAAATGTCAACACCAAAGCTAAAAGTCTTCATTCTCCTCAGATGGTTTATTCAGTTTATTTAGGAAAGAACCTTTTGTGGGAGGAAGGTGCTGGAGCTAAACTGCTTCTCTATGCATGTGGAAAGAGGGCTGGGAGTTTGGGGAGATAACTGGAATAGATGTTTCACATGTAACCCTTCACTCAATCCCTATTTTCTATTTGACTTGGCCTGCCTGCTCCATTGAAGCAGCTTAAGAGTCACAGAGGCAGATGGGTTTCCACCTTCACTGTGGTCACCTCCTAGCGTATTCTAAGTGGTGGCCTTTGCTAAATTGTTTCTTTAAACCATATTTTCACTGTCTTGTAGAAATATTTGAAACCATTTATATACTCATTAAGATCCCCATTAAATGGGGACACAAGGCAAAGTGGATCAACTGAGGAAAGATTCTGAGATCCAACACAAACCTTCTCCAAACTTTAGGAATGTATGGGTTTATTAAAAAAAAAAAAAAAAAGAAGTTTCAAGTGCTAAAGAGGTATCACTCACTGAGTTTCAGCAGAAGAATGAACTATGGGCCCAGATACTTTAAGAATTAATAATATACAAGGAGAAAAAAGAAGAAAAAGTTCACAGATCACATGTTAAAAACAAAAACCAAGGGAGCATTAAAAAAAAAAAAAAAGTAGATTTAACAAACAAGAATATCCATTGTAATGATAAATGCACTGAGTAACAATTTAACTCAATTACATAAAAACTCAAGAGACATCCAAAAGAACTCCAAAGCTTAAAGGGATGATTAAAAAAAATAACAAGCAAATGTAAACAATAAAATAAGCAGGGATAAACTGAATTAAGATATATATTGAATTGAAAGCACAAATGAATGACATTAGACAAGGAGGAAACTTTTGCACAACTGATGACATTTTGACTACTACTCTCTGTATCAGATCACATAAGTGAAATATATTTAGAGCAAAACTTTCAGAAAACAAGAGATGTGATCAATAATAGCACAATATAAACAGGAGACTAAGACGACTTTTTTCAGTCCTTACCAAATAAAGTAAACTAAAATTAACAGCACAGTGGACATGAATATGCTTACTTTGATATACAAAACCAGATAGAATGTAATTTCTATTCAAGCACTCATGAGAATGCTTAAAAAAGCTGCTACTTATTAAGGTACCAAAACTCTTCAATAAACAAAAGGTAAACAAAAGTTGTACAAACTACATTTATTATCAGAATGAAAACTGGCTCTTAACACCATGTAGAAATAGAAAAAACAATCTCAACTATTTTGAAATTTAACTTTTGCTTCTAAAACACAACTCAAATTAAAAACACTTCAAACATTGCATTTCAAAATCTATATAGCACAGCTCAAGTTCTACTGTTAGGAAATAGTGAAGCTTTACATATATAATTAAACAAGAATGAGATGAACTACACATTCAATTCAAAGAGAGAAAAAGCATCAAAATACACTAGGGATTTATAGATTAAAAATTAATAAATTACTCAGTATAAATTATTATAGAGCTATGAGGCCAGGTTAGAGATGTTCAGGATGACATGCTGGCTCTTAAAGATTTCAAAGGAGGAACAGTCTGGATAATAAAAGGACCAAGGTACCGATGTGACTGCGAAGAGCTTAAGCGGTCTGTTTAAGGGAGGAGCAATGGACTCAAGCAATGGAGTCAAGAACTGTTGAAGTTTAAACTCTAAAGTACTAAACAGACACCTTTAAGAACGATGGTGTAGCTCAGGAAGAGGAGTTAAGGGCCAAGCCAGGACCTCTGAAGGATGGGCTCAGTAAGGCGCTGCTGCTGCTGCTGCTAAGTCGCTTCAGTCGTGTCCGACTCTGTGCGATCCCATAGAGGGCAGCCCACCAGACTCCGCCGTCCCTGGGATTCTCCAGGCAACAGTACTGGAGTGGGGCGCCATTTCCTTCTCCAATGCATGAAAGTGAAAAGTGAAAGTGAAGTCGTTCAGTCGTGTCCGACTCAGCGACCCCATGGACTGCAGCCTACCAGGCTCCTCCGTCCATGGGATTCTCCAGGCAAGAGTACTGGAGTGGGGTGCCATTGCCTTCTCCCAGTAAGGCGCAGGTGACAGGAATTTGGAGAGTTAGATTAAATAGCCAGCTGACACCAGTTCAAATGATTTTACAGCATCAAGGAACTGGAACAGACGCTAATTATGGGGAATAGGTAGTATCTGTAAGAAGGGTTATTTTTAATCAAATACGTCATAGGTGAGCAATACCCCGAGGTAAGGAGAATCTTTCACCTTCAGGTAAGGAGACTCTTTCACCTCCGAGATTAGCTTGTAAAAAGGAGCATAAAGCAGTGTGTCAATAAGCATCTGAATAAAGAGAATGCTTACAAAAGCCACTACTTTATTAAGGTACCAAAAACTTCTTCAATAAACAAAAAGTAAACAAAAGTTGTACAAACCACGTTTATTACCAGAATGAAGACTAGATCTTAACACCAAGTAGAAATAGAAAAAACAATCTCAACGACTTTGAAATTTAACTTTTGCTTCTAAAACACAACTCAAATTAAAAACACTTCAAACACTGCACAGAATCTACATAGCCCAGCTCCAGTTCTACTGTTAGGCAATGGCGAAGCCTTACATATATAAACAAACAGGAATGAGACGAATTACACAGTCAACTCAAAGTGAGAAAAATCAACAAAAAATACGGATTTATAGATTAGAAATTAATAAATTACTCATTATATTTACTACTAAATATAAAATTACTAAGTTACTTTTAGCGCGTGTCCAGGAATGACTGAGAAAGCAAGGCAAGTTGCAATGAACTTTTCTCCATTTTCTTTTCCAGTTAATCGATCCAATCACACTTGATCTGGAATCCACGAGTCACTCCAAAATCAAGCTGGGCAAGATATATTTACCAGGGTAAGCGCCTGGAGACCGCCCGCATCGCAGAATTGAAGGGGAGACAGGGGATCTGGAACCTAGCCTTGCGGTTTCCCACCCATGCCCTGCTTACTTCTCCTCTCCCATGCGCTGACTTCCTTCCACAGCCCAGGCCTCCACGCCTGTCAGGTCGCGCCCTCCTCCAGCGCCTCCAGCAGAAACTGCAGAGCGCAGAGCTGGAATCCCGGCAACTGCAAACAAGCCGAGGAGGCCCGTGCGCTCCACGTGGGTGCCCTCTAGCCGGATTCCCAATTCCACTCACCCGCCTCCTCACTGCCCGCGGAGCCGCGTGATGCCTGCAAGTACCGCTTCCAGCCAGGGCTGAGTTCAGTCACACCCAGGAGCCAGTTCAGAGGAGCTGCACAAGTCGCCCGCCCGGTCGGGGAAGGGAGCTTGCGTCGCTAATCACTCCAGAACTGAAGTACCGTGGGTCACACTTGACCCTTACTCGCCGGCGCCGGTTCCGTACCTCTTAAATTCCAGGAGCAGGCCGACACACCTGCGCATGCTCACCAGGCTTGGCTGGAGCCCCCAGCAGCACCCGCGGCCCAAGTTTGTACAGTTGACCAGGGGGTGGGGCCTCTCCCAGACCCGCCCCTTTCCCAGGCCCCTCCTACTTTGTAGACTTGACCCCAACTCTAGTGCCTAGAACCGAGGGCCACCCATAGGGTAGATGGGAAAACGGCTTGTCAAACTTCTGTGGCTTCCTCCATCTACATCTAAAACTGGCCGAATTTTTCTTACAAGTTTTCACTGCCCCACCTACCCATCTCCCCTTTCTCCTGGAATCAAAAAGCAGACAGGAATGTGTAGATACTCAAGATATGAGAAGGGGTAAGATTTAGTTTCATGGGCTATTTGTCATTGATATTTCTTAGTTTTAAGGTTCTGATCATTTGAATAACCTTTCTATAGTTATAGTTTGGGCTTCCGTGGTAGCTCAGACGGTAAAGTGTCTGCCTACAATGCGGGAGAGTGCCTACAATGGGTTCGATCCCTGGGTCAGGAAGATACCCTAGAGAAGAAAATGGCAACCCACTCCAGTATTCTTGCCTGGAAAATCTCATGGACTGAGGATCCTGCTAGGCTACAGTCCATGGGGTCGCAAAGAGTCAGACACGACTGAGCGAATTTCACTTTCACTTTCACTTCTATAATTACAGTCTACTGTTGAGTGTTGTGGAGAGTTAGAGCCTATCTCTGTCCATAGAAATTGAATACAACTGATATTAACTGCCTTTGTCTGCATTGAAGTTAGGACTTAACCAATTATATACACCCAGTCTAGACTTTTCCCTGCCTCTTGAGAAACCTATATGCAAGCCAGGAAGCAACAGTTAGAACTGGACAAGGAACAACAGACTGGTTTCAAATAGGAAAGGAGTACCTCAAGGCTGTATATTGTTACTTTGCTTATTTCACTTATATGCAGAGTACATCATGCGAAACGCTGGGCTGGAAGAAGCACAAGCTATAACCAAGATTGCCAGGAGAAATATCAATAACCTCAGATATGCAGATGACACCACCTTTATGGCAGAAAGTGAAGAGGAACTAAAGAGCCTCTTGATGAAAGTGAAAGAGGAGAGTGAAAAAGTTGGCTTAAAGCTCAACATTCAGAAAACTAAGATCATGGCATCTGGTCCCATCACTTCATGGCAAATAGATGGGGAAACAGTGTCAGACTTTATTTTTTTGGGCTCCAAAATCACTGCAGATGGTGATTGCAGCCATGAGATTAAAAGACACTTACTCCTTGGAAGGAAAGTTATGACCAACCTAGACAGCATATTAAAAAGCAGAGACATTACTTTGCCAATAATGGTTCATCTAGTCAAGGCTATGGTTTCTCCAGTGGTCATGTATGAATGTGAGTGTTGGACTTTGAAGAAAGCTGAGTGCCGAAGAATTGATGCTTTTGAACTGTGGTTTTGGAGAAGACCCTTGAGAGTCTCTTCGACTGCAAGGAGATCCAACCAGTCCATCCTAGAGGAAATCAGTCCTGAATATTCATTGGAAGGACTGATGCTGAAGCTGAATCTCCAATACTTTGGCCACTTGATGGGAAGAACTGACTCGTTTGAAAAGTCCCTGTTGCTGGGAATGATTGAAAGTGGGAGGAGAAGGGGATGACAGAGGATTAAATGGTTGTATGGCATCACCGACTCGATGGACATGAGTTTGAGTAGGCTCTGGGAGTTGGTGATGGACAGGGAAGCCTGGTGTGCTGCAGTCCATGGGGTCATAGAGTCAGACAAGACTGACTGAACTGAACTGATAGTAAAGTGAACCCCAGACACCTCCCCATAAACTTTTCCCATTATTGGCCTTGTTTTTGCTCAGTTGCTCAGTTGTGTCCAACTCTTTGTGACCCATGGACTGCAGCAGCATGCCAGGCTATCCTGTTTTTCACTATCTCCCAGAATTTGCTCACACTCATGTCCATTGAGTCAGTGATGCCATCCAACCATCTCATCCTCCTTCACCCCCTTCTCCTCCTACCCTCAATCTTTCCCAGCGTCAGAGTCTTTTCCAATGAACTGGCCCTTCACATCAGGTGGCCAGAGTATTGGAGCTTAAACTTCAGCATTGATCCTTCCAATGAATATTCAGGGTTGCTTTCCTTTAGGGTTGACTGGTTGGATCTCCTTGCTGTCCAAGGGACTCTCAAGAGTCTTCTCCAGTACCACAGTATGGAAGCATCAATTCTTTGGTGCTCAGCCTTCTTTATGGTCCAACTCTCACATCCTTACATGACTACAGGAAAAAACATAGCTTTAACTATATGGATTTTGTCGGCAAAGTGATGTCTCTGCTTTTTTATATGCTGTCTAGGTTTGTCATAGCTTTTCTTCCAAGGATCAAGAGTCTTTTAATTTCATGGCTTCAGTCACTATCCACAGTCCATTGTTGTTATTTACATTATTATGGCACATCTGCTACAATTAAGAATATAAGAATGATAGCTTATTATTAACTAAACTTTACACTTTGCTTGGATTTCCTTAAGTTTTGTTTTTTATCCTTTTTTTCTGATCCAGGATTCTACTCAGGATACCATGTTACATTAAGTTGTTGTGTCTCCTTGGGCTCCTCCTGGCTGTTACAGTCTCTCAGATTTGTTTTTGAGGACCTTTAAAGTTTTGAGGAGTAAAGGTTATACATTTTACAGGAAGCCCATTTATGAGAATTTGTCTGATAATTTTCTCCTGATTAGACTGAGGTTATGGGTTTGAAGATCTTCCGATCATAAAGTGCTGTTTCCATCACATCATCTCAAGGGAACATACTGCCAACAGGATTTAACACTATTTATGTTAACCTTGATCACTTGGTTGAGGTTGTTTGTCAGCAATTTCTCTTTTTCTATCAGCGGTAGAGAAGCCGCCCTATTCCAATTTCCAGATTCAGCGAATTGCTGCTCCCGCCTGAAGACGGTATTGACTGTGTAAGCTGCGCCCCCTAGTGCTGAATGGCAGTGATGTCCTCACTGACCTGTGCGCGCATGCGTGCGTGCAAAGTTACTGCAGTCGTGTCTGACTCTGTGACCCTGTGGACTGTAGCCCACCAGGCTCCTCTGTGCGTGGGATTCTGACCCATTCTGTGATAAATGAATTAGACCTGTGGTTCTGGCTGAAGGTAGGAATTAATATTATTCAGTATTTTTTCTTTTCGGCTTAAATCATACATAGTCAGTTTCTGTTACTTGCAACTAAAAACCCTGCCTGATACATCATCTTTATTATAATTCTTTAGAAGCCGCTTGGTCCTTTATCCCCGTCTCCCTCCATAGCAGGAGAGGTAGTAGTTTTCACTGGTAATGTGAAAGAGCCCCACAGACATCTGTTTGAATGGAATGGAGCGTGATTGTCTCGGAGCGTTAGTGATCTATTGCTGCATAACAAACCATCTCAAAACGTAGTGCCTTAAAGCAGCAGTCATTTTATTTGCTCAGGATTCTGTGGTTTCACAATTTGGAAAGTGGGGATGACAACTATTGGCAACGACGATATTTAAGATATGACCACGGTTGAAATCATTGAAGGAAGGAAGATCAAATAATTATGAGAATGCAAAGTATCTGAATATTTCATTCTGTGTGAAAATTATAGTAACCAAGAGCTTTAAAAAGAGCAGTGTGTTAGGGAAAGTGGCAGTGAGTAAAGGGTTAAAGTCTGAAGGAAAAGGGAAGGGGCCTAGAAATCTAAAAAAAAAATAAATAAAAGAAAAAAAAAAGGAAAATTAAAAGCCCACAATCCCACTTTCACAGTCATATTTTGTTTCTTCCTTCACCTTCATGGCAAAACTTCTCCAAATTAGTGTCTGCATTTTCTGTGTACATGTTCTGTTTTTTTTTTTTTCCTCCAGTCACTGAATTAGATTTCATCTGGATCATTACTGGCAACTAAATCACAAACTTCAACTATTAATTTTTGTCCTTTTCTATATCACCTCAATTATCACAAGCTTGAATAGGGGTTTTCTCTGATCCTTATTCTCCAATTAGAGTTTGTCTATTGTAGTGCAGTTCTAGTAATTTTAAAAGGATAGTAACAAATGCAAAAATGTGTATGAAAACACATTATGTGTCAGTCATTTCTTTGGGTGTATTGGATACACTCAGAGTTGGATAAGATAAAATGAAATAAGAGCTTAATAAATGGTTTTAAAATGATTGCATGGATACATGAATGAAAGAAATAAGAACTTTAGCTACTAGATATCTCCTCACTGGGGAGATACTCTACTGCAAAATCAATCTGAGGCATGTTGTTCCTGACCCATGTTTATGGTAACTGTGGAATGGTGACCATGGAATCTCCTCTAAATGTGTAACTGATTAAAGTTTGGGTAAAAGAGCCAAGCAGTTTTCAGCCAGTTTATTTGGATTAAGACTTGATGAGAACCTGAAGTGGATTCCAGAATTGACCATTCTAGAGAAGATGAGCCACGGTGAGATATAGAGACAGCTAAGCTTATGGAGGTACCAGCCTAGAGTTTGTAAACTCCAATTTCTAAAATTCTAATTCTATTTTACTTTCAGAAGAAATATTCATTGGGTAAACTGGGATCATTCAAAGGAAGGTGGTCGGAATGAATGTAGGGTACCAAAGAATGTTAGATAAAGGAATTTTAAAATAACAAGCAGGTGATTGTGAGAAATGAATTTGGGTAGATATAGAAATTGACTTCAGTGAGTTTTAGTATAGAAGGATAATGAAAAATTATTCTAGGAGTAAAACTAGTGAGAGTTGGTTGAAAATATAGGAAAACTGAAGGAAGATCTTTCTAATAGTAAAAAACTGTCTATTTAATAGTATATATAATAGTAAATAAACTGTCTAAAGGGAATGATCCTAGAGCATAGGGAGCTAGCTATATCATTCTTGTCTAGACAAATGATGGACAACTAATAGAAATATTATAGAGTAGTTTAAGCCTCAGACATATGTTTGGATTATATGACTGAATTCCCTTTTTAGTCTGATAATCTGTGATAGATGAACTTTGGGGCAATGAAATAAAAAATTTTCCGGAGCTTTCAGAAAAGAACATCATGAGCTAGGAAGTAGCGTTGCCTCTGGAACCTTTTTACAACTGGAATGCTGTGGGCCATGAATGATCCTAGTAGTAAAGACTCTTCCAAACATGTTTATTGTTTTGATCAGACTTTTCCTAGGTTTCTGACTGGGACATCCAAACTTGAAATGTCTTTGATGTTAAAATAATGTATTCAACTCATATTAGATGTTATCTCAGGATAATCCAGTTTAAACCTCTTAGATTCAACAGTGACTATGCTTCAAACATGTCCATGTTAACTGATTAACCAAATGTGCCTTCAAAATAGCACTTAATCCTTTTCATAACCAAGAAGTAACCTAACTTTTCATCCTCTATTTCTTCTCTATGTTTATAGGCACAGTTTCTGAAATGTGTTCCTTACTTTTATCCTTCTTCCTGAAATGACCTAATTCATAACTGCTGACTGAAATTCTGCTCTTCATTTAAGGATGTTACCATGCCTCCAAAAGTCAAACCTAAAGATCACCATCTCTGAGAAAAGGACTTTCTTCCAGCCAGTTTCCTGAGAGCTCCTTTGACATCCTTGTTTCTCAGGCTATAAATTATGGGATTCAGCATTGGAGTCACCACTGTATAGAACACAGATATCATTTTATCCTGCTCTTTTATGGTCTTGGAATTTGGCCGCATGTAGGTGAATATTCCTGATCCATAAAAGAGGACAAAAACAATGAGGTGGGAGCCACAGGTAGAAAAAGCCTTGAGCCGCCCCTCCCCAGCCTGCATCTGGATCACAGTGGAGATGATATTCCACTAGGAGACCAAGATCAGGGAGACAGGAGCTAGGAGGATGACCACACCCATTGCAAAGATGGCCATTTCTGTGATGTAAGTATCTGCTGAAGCCAGCTTCAGGAGGGCACGGGGTTCACAAAAGTAGTGACTGATAATGTTCTGTCCTTGATAAGGAAGTTGGAAAGTAAAGGTGGTATCTACCAGAGACACTACTGCACCACTGGCCCAGGACCCTGTGGTCAACTGGAGACACACTTGCTGGGTCATGATGGTGGGGTAGTGCAGGGGCTTGCAGACCGCCACATACCGGTCATAGGCCATCACTGCCAGCAGAGCACATTCTGTGCCCCCGACCAGAAGGAAGACAATGACCTGTGTCATACAGCCCGCGAAAGAAATAGATTTCTTCTTCACCAAGAAGTGGACCAACACTTGAGGGACAATGCTGGTAGAGAAGCAGAGATCTGTATAAGAGAGGTTTCTAAGAAAAAAGTACATGGGCGTGTGAAGTTGAGAATCCGTGAAGATGAGAATGATGATAAGCAGGTTTCCAAGCACAGTTAACAGATAAATGATGAGAAAAAGAATAAACAGCAGGATCTGGGTCTGTGAGTCCTGTGAAAGGCCAAGGAAGATAAATTCTGCCATAGAAGTGTGATTTTCTTCTCCCATTGAGGTTTATGCTTGTTTCCCTGTTTGGCACCAACAAAAATAACAAACTTTGGGTTTATGCTATTGGGCTTCCCAGGTAGCTCAGTGGTAAAGAATCTGCCTGCCATGCAGGAGACACAGTTTCAATCCCTGGGTGGGGAAGATCCCCTGGAGAAGGAGATGGCAACCCACCCCAGTATTCTTGCCTGGGAAATCCCATGGACAGAAGGAGCTTGACAGGCTATTATCCATGGGATTGAAAAGAGTTGGACTGACTTAAAACAACAACCTGTAGAAGAGGCTCATTTAAAGCTCAATTTAAAAGCTAATTGGATATTTCTAGCTTTCTGCTCTCCAGCTTGTTCTAATTGATACTAAGTAGAATACTTTATTCTTATTAGTTGGCTACAATTTAAATCCACTCTATTTTCCCCCCAAATCTCCCAGTGCCACTTATTTACAGATAAAATATGATATTGTTAAAACCTTCTTGGGTTTTATATGTTCTGATATGAAGATATTACAATTTATGTGAATTTTACTGAATGGCTATACACAGATTATTAGGAAATGACTGTGTATACTGTTAGGATTATCACCGTGTGTAAAAACTGTACCACTAAGTGTTCAAAACACTACATGTTAAATTATAACACATGCTTGAAAAACATGAAACAGTTTTCAGGCATCAAATTTAATTTGACCTCTTAAAAAACAGCAAACTTTTCTTGGGTTGAAAAATATAGCCTTAGCATATCAATACAAAGGACAATTCTGTTTATATTAAAGAATATAATAGTAAAACTAAAACAACACAAAAAAGGAAAAATAGGTTTAAGTTGTGATATGTGATTAGGACTAGACTTGAAAATCACAAAAGCCTTCTAAAATACCTTGAAGGAAAAGTGTCGAATTTACAACGTAAATTGAAAGACTTCAGTGAGATAATAGCATCATGAATAAAATTAAAAGATAAACTACAAACTGAGAAAAATATTTGAGGGAGATATCAGACAAAACTTAAAATACTTTATTACATTATGATTCTATATCAAACACTATGAAAATTGTTGAGTCTAAGAAATAATGGGCCAAGGACATGGACAGACTATTTACAAAGAAAAAAATACAAATAGCTACTAACTACAAGAAAAAAAAAATCATTATTATTATGACTAAGTACAATTACAACAATGAGAGATACAGCTTTTACCTGGGAAATTAGCTGAGGTTTTAATAGCAAAAGTCACAACAAAAAATAATAACTAGTATTTTACTGAGCATTTAACACATATCAGGCATTACTTTAAGGGTTTTATATGATCCTATTGTCCTGATAATATCTTGAAGTAGACACTGTCTTATTTTTCAGATGAGAAAACTGAGGCACAAAGAGATTAAATCATCCAATTAATAAATGGCAGAATTCATTAGCTCTATAATGTATAATGAAAATGCAGAGAAACGTCAATTTTGTACAATGTAAGTAGGAAAGTTAGCATAGTATTTCTGAGAAACAATTTTGTCAAATACATTAAATGACTCAAATCCTCATGCTTTGGTTCTCAGTAGTATGGATAAGGAAGAAACTATTTTTTACCAGTCCTTTCTCCCCAGGAGGAGTAAAAATCTGATTTGTAACATGAGGCTGTTGATTGGTCCATGTTTACTACTAGGTAGAGTTATTGTGCTTTAAAAGGCCATGCTCACGTCTCTTTCTTCTCTTCTTCCTGAGAATGGACTGTTAAGGTCCCTTAATGGACCTTGAACAAGGTCACGCTTTAGAACTTTACTTGCTCTATTCTTTCATTTTTAACTAGTTCCTTGGTGTACTCATCATCACTTTGTTCTTTTGTATCATGTCACCAGTCAGAGAGTAATACAATGATACAATATGGATTTAAGCCATAAGGGAACTTTAAACGAACTTTAGACTAGACCACGTAGCCCAATCCATGCTCCTCAGAGCTCTGAACTTCAGTGACATTAGAGACTCACCTGATTAATAAAAAGTGGCATCTTAGTTTTCATTATTTCATGTTTCTTCTGTAGAATTCTAAGGGGAGGAATGATTAGGAAGAGAGTAGTATTAAGACCACCTAAGCCTAATATAAGACCTCCTAAGGCAGCTGAGAGGAGCAACCCCATGTCCAAGGTAAGGAGCAGCGGCTGCGCTTTGCTGGAGCAGCCGTGGAGAGATACCCCAGGTCCAAGGTAAGAGAAACCCAAGTAAGACGGTAGGTGTTGCGAGAGGGCATCACAGGGCAGACACACTGAAACCATATCACAGAAAACTAGCCCATCTGATCACAGGACCACAGCCTTGTCTAACTCAATGAAACTAAGCCGTGCCGTGTGGGGCCACCCAAGACGGATGTGTCATGGTGGAGAGGTCTGACAGAATGTGGTCCACTGGAGAAGGGACTGGCAAGCCAATTCAGTATACTTGCCTTGAGAACACCATGAACAGTATGAAAAGGCAAAATGATAGGATACTGAAAGAGGAACTCCTCAGGTCGGTAGGTGCCCAATATGCTACTGGAGATCAGTGGAGAAATAACTCCAGAAAGAATAAAGGGATGAAGTCAAAGCAAAAACGATACCCAGTTGTGGATGTGACTGGTGATGGAAGCAAGGTCTGATGCTGTAAAGAGCAATATTGCATAGGAACCTGGAATGTTAGGTCCATGAATCAAGGCAAATTGGAAGTGGTCAAACAGGAGATGGCAAGAGTGAATGTCAACATTCTAGGAATCAGTGAACTAAAATGGACTGGAATGGGTGAATTTAACTCAGATGACCATTATATCCACTACTGTGGGCAGGAATAACTTAGAAGAAATGGAGTAGCCATCATGGTCAATAAGAGTCCGAAATGCAGTACTTGGATGCAATCTCAAAAATGACAGAAGGATCTCTTGTTCATTTCCAAGGCAAACCATTCAATAGCATGGTAATCCAAGCCTATGCCCCAACAAGTAACGCTGAAGAAACTGAAGTTGAACGGTTCTATGAAGACCTGCAAGACCTTTTAGAACTAACACCCAAAAAAGATGTCCTTTTCATTATAGGGGACTGGAATGCAAAAGTAGGAAGTGAAGAAACACCTGGAGTAACAGGCAAAATTGGCCTTGGAGTATGGAATGAAGCAGGGCAAAGGCTAATAGAGTTTTGCTAAGAGAACGCACTGATCATAGCAAACACCCTCTTCCAACAACACAAAAGAAGACTTTACACATGGACATCACCAGACAGTCAACGCCGAAATCAGATTGCTTATATTCTTTGTAGCCAAAGATGGAGAAGCTCTATACAGTCAGCAAAAACAAGACTGGGAGCTGAGTGTGGCTCAGATCATGAACTCCTTATTGTCAAATTCAGACTTAAATTGAAGAAAGCAGGGATAACCACTAGACCATTCAGGTATGACCTAAATCAAATCCCTTATGACTATACAGTGGAAGTGAGAAATAGGTTTAAGGGACTAGATCTGACAGACAGTGTGCCTGTTGAACTATGGACGGAAGTTTGTGACATTGTACAGGAGACAGGGATCAAGACCATCCCCATGGAAAAGAAATGCAAAAAGGCAAAATGGTTGTCTGAGGAGGCCTTACAAATAGCTGTGAAAAGAAGAGAAGTGAAAAGCAAAGGAGAAAAGGAAAGATATTCCCATTTGAATGCAGAGTTCCAAAGAATAGCAAGGAGAGATAAGAAAGCCTTCCTCAGCAATCAATGCAAGGAAATAGAGGAAAACAACAGAATGGGAAAGACTAGAGATCTCTTCAAGAAAATTAGAGATACCAAGGGAACATTTCATGCAAAGATGGGTTCGATAAAGGACAGAAATGGTATGGACCTAACAGTAGCAGAAGATACTAAGAAGAGGTGGCAAGAACATACAGAAGAACTGTACAAAAAAGGTCTTCATGAGCCAGATAATCACGATGCTGTGATCACTCACCTAGAGCCAGACATCCTGGAATGTGAAGTCAAGTGGGCCTTAGAAAGCATCCCTACAAACAAAGCTAGTGCAGGTGATGGAATTCCAGTTAAACTATTTCAAATCCTGAAAGATGACGCTGTGAAAGTGCTGCACTCAATATGCCAGCAAATTTGGAAAACTCGGCAGTGGCCACAGGACTGGAAAAGATCAGCTTTCATTCCAACCCCAAAGAAAGGCAATGCCAAAGAACGCTCAAACTACTGCACAATTGCACTCATCTCACACACTAGTAAAGTAATGCTCAAAATTCTCCAAGCTGAAGCCAGGCTTCAGCAATACATGAACTGTGAACTTCCAGATGTTCAAACTGGTTTTAGGAAAGGCAGCGGAACCGGAGATCAAATTGCCAACATCCGATGGATCATTGAAAAAGCAAGAGAGTTCCAGAAAAACATCTATTTCTGCTTTATTGACTACGCCAAAGCCTTCAACTGTGTGGAGCACAATAAACTGTGGAAAATTCTAAAAGCGATGGGAATATCAGACCACCTGACCTGCCTCTTGAGAAACCTGTGTGCAGGTCAGGAAGCAACAGTTAGAACTGGACATGGAACAACAGACTGGTTCCAAATAGGAAAAGGAGTACGTCAAGGCTATATATTGTCACCCTGCTTATTTCACTTATATGCAGAGTACATTATGAGAAACTGGGCTGGAAGAAGCACAAGCTGGAATCAAGATTGCCGGGAGAAACATCAATAACCTCAGATATGCAGATGACACCACCCTTATGGCAGAAAGTGAAGATGAACTAAAGAGCCTTTTGATGAAAGTGAAAGAGGAGAGGGAAAAAGTTGGCTTAAAGCTCAACATTCAGAAAACTAAGATCATGGCATCTGGTCCCATCACTTCATGGGAAATAGATGGGGAAACAGTGGAAACAGTGTCAAACTTTATTTTGGGGGGCTCCAAAATCACTGCAGATGGCGACTGCAGCCATGAAATTAAAAGATGCTTACTCCTTGGAAGGAAAGTTATGACCAACCTAGACAGCATATTAAAAAACAGAGACATTACTTTGCCAGTGAAGATCCATCTAGTCAAAGCCATGGTTTTTCCAGTAGTCATGTATGGATGTGAGTTGGACTGTGAAGAAAGGTGAGCGCTGAAAAATTGATGCTTTTGAACTGTGGTGTTGGAGAAGACTCTTGAGAGTCCCTTGGACTGCAAGGAGATCCAACCAGTCCATCCTAAAGGAGATCAGTCCTGGGTGTTCATTGGAAGGCCTGATGCTGAAGCTGAATCTCCAGTACTTTGGCCACCTCATGCGAAGAGTTGACTCATTGGAAAAGACCCTGACGCTGGGAGGGATTGGGGGCAGGAGGAGAAGGGACGACAGAGGATGAGATGGCTGGATGGCATCACCAACTTGATGGACATGAGTTTGAGTAAACTCCGGGAGTTTGTGATGGACAGGGAGGCCTCGTGTGCTGCGATTGATGGGGTCGCAAAGAGTCAGACACAACTGAGCGACTGAACTGAACTGAACTGCACTGAAGCCTAATATCTTCTAACACTCCCAAACATTATCCCAAATTCTAAATCCAACTTTAGGAATCCATTCTAAATAAATACTCTAAATTTCAGAAAATATTCACAAAACAATACATTCTCATATCATATAGTGAAATAATGCTTAAAAACAAACATTCAGACATAATGAGAGCCCAAAATAAACCCCCATATGTATGGTTAATAAGGTGCCAAGAATATATAATGGGGAAAGGATAGTCTTTTCAATAAATGGTGTTTGGAAAACTGGATATTCACACACCAAGCAATTAAATTGGACCCTTATCTCACACAGTATAAAAGTTAACTCAAAATAAAGACTTAACTCCTGGAAGAAAGTATGGGGGAAAACTTGTGGACATTAGTCGTGGTAATGATTCCTGTATATGACAGTAAAAGCACAAGGAACAAAGGCAAAAGTAGACAGGTGAAATAAACTACATCAAAAGGCCTCTACATTCCAAAGCAAACACTTAACAAAATGAAAAGGTAACCTGTGGAATGGGAGAAAATATTTGCAAACTGTCTACCAGAAAAAAGTTCATGTTTAAAGTATACAAGGAAATCATACACACAATGTCAAAAGAGCAAATAACACAATTAAAATATGGACTAAAGAACTGAATAGACATTTTTCCAAGAAGACATACAAATGGCCAACAGGTACCTGAAAAAGTGCTCAACATCACTATTCAAGATCGAAATGTAGATCAAAACCACAATGATTACCTCATCCTTGTTAGGATGGCTACTATTAAAAAAACAGATATAATAAGTGTCGGTAAAAATGTAGAGAAAAGGGAACACTTCAACACTGTGGGAATGTAAATTGTAGCAGATAGTATGGAAAACATCATGAAAGTTTCTCAAAAAACTGAAAATAGAACTATCCTATAATCCAGCAATTTTACTCCTGGGTATGTATCCAAACAAAATAAAAACACTAATTTGAAAAGATAAGTGCACCCTGATGTTCATAGCAGCATAATTTATCAATATATAGAACAAATCTTAACATCCATCAACACAAATGAATGGATAAAGAAGATGTAGTATATACACACAAAGGAAGATTACTCAGCCATAAAAATAATGAATTTCTGCCATTTGCAACAAGATGGATGGACCTAGAAGGTATCAAGTGAAATATGTCAGAGAAAGACAAATACTGTATGACTTCACTTATAAGTGGAATCCAAGAAATAAAACAAATGAAGGAATATAACAAAACAGAAATAGACTCACAGATCTAGAGAACAAACTCATGGTCACTGAAGGGGAGAAAGACAGAGGGAAGAAGTAGGAGAGTAAGAGGAACCAAATACTGTGCATAAAGTAAATAAGATACATGGATATATTTTACAGCACAGAGAATATAGTCAACATTTTATAGTAAATTTAGAGTATAATCTATATATTAAAACACTGAATCACTGTGTTGTACACCTGAAGCTAATATAATATCATAAACCAAGTATACCTCAATAAAAAATGGATAAAGAAAATGTTGGATATACACACAGTGGAACATTATTCACCCTTAAAAAGAAGGAAATCCTGCTATTTGTGTTGACATGGATAAACTGAGAAGACTTTATGCTAAGTGAAATAAGCCAGACACAGAAGTCCAAATACATAATATCACTTATATGAGGAATATAAAATAATCAAACTCATAGAAGCAGAGGGTTGCCAGGGTCTGTGGGGAGGAGGAAATGGGAAAGTATTAGTCAAATGATACGAAATTTCAGTTACACAAGATGAGTCCTAGAAATGTACTGTATAGCATAGTTCTTGTAGTTATTCAAAGAAATATTTCCTTTTCCAGTTATTTTTGAAATTCCACAGGGAATAACTTACCTGTTCTCAGCAGGCTCAGCTTCAAAGTCAAGTCTGTCATTTTCTTTTTTCCGTTTTCTTGTCTAGGTGTTATCTGAGCCCCATTTCTTCTATACCCTACAAATAATGATTATCATTAATGATAATGGGGACAATAATCTTCCATTGGTGTGAGAGAGAGAAAGAATATCTTCCAGGTGGTGATAATGGGAAAGAATCTGCCTGCCAATGCAGGAGATGCAAGTTCGATCCCTGGGTGGGGAAGATCCCCTGGAGTAGGAAATGGCAACCCACTCCAGTGTTCTTGGCTGGAAAATTCCATGGGCAGAGGATCCTGGTGCATTACAGAACATGCAGTTGCAAAAGAGTCTCTCACACACACACACACACACACACACATATTCAAAATGTATAGAAAATATTGAACAAAATTTTCCAAAATGTTGAGAGCAGTTTACTCCAGGTACTGAAATTTTGGGTGACTTATTTTTCTTCTTTTCTAATACTGTGATGCTTTAAAGTTGTTCTTTAAAAGGCCACATAGTTACAATATAGGAAAAAATATGAAAATAGGAAAATCTTAGTATTTAACTGACAATGCTTTAAACTAAAGTCATTTTACTGCTTCTACTTTCAGTCTTGATAAAATAAGTGGTATAGAACTAGCCATCTTGCTGGAAGCAAATGTACAACAAAATATATAACAATCATTTTGCAGATGTTGGACAATAGCCAACTCAGAATATAATCCTGTATAAGAAGATTAGCAAAGGTGAAAATAGATTGAAGCCACCCAATGCATATTGGAGAGTGGGGCAAACAGATTTGAAGTATGTAGCATGTACATTTACCAAAATCTCTCTGGAAGGTAATCTCAAAATATTACAAAATTCTAAATAGGCTTATCTTTTTTCTGAACAATGCTAATTTTAGGTCTTTATATTTTGGAAGTCATTATAGATATTCAAAATCCTTGTCTCAAATGATATTCACATATAGAATTGTTTCCAGAAGAAAAAAAGCACTTAAAGTCTAACAATGGGTGATATGTTAAATAAATTCTAGATTTACTATTTAATGTAATCAATAAAGCACAGAGAAACAGGTAAGAGTAAAGATGTCTCAGTCACACAGAGATAAGTTGGATCCTTTTCCCCTCATTTCTTAACTCTGTATTCCTGGACAATTTAAGTATCTCTTGCTTGCATGTGACAGTTTCCTAATGTAGAATGGACATAGCACAAATTCACTGTATGATTATAAAGATTAAATTAAGAACTTAATGGAAAATAGTTTGCTCAATGTCTGGCAACTACATTAAAGAAATGCCTGCCTACCATTAGGGTGATGATGATGATGATGCAATAAACCATTAAAAGGTAAGTAGATCTATATTTTCCATAGGAAGATGTCTGACACTGTTGCATCAAAAAAGTAGGCTGCAAAATAATATGTGTGTGTGTGTATCTCAATGAATCCTTTAAATAATACCCTTATCACATTGATAAACAACACACAGCAAAACTAAGAATTCAGGTAGAAACTGTACAGTATGTATGAAGAATGGTTATCTATCTAAGGTGGGATTTGTACATTTAACATATGTGTATGTATATATGTGGGTCGGGGAAGAATTTGGTTTAATCTCCAAGCAGAAAGAGAGTAATAAATGAGTGAAAAAAAGAGCCAAATAAGATGAAATGTAGTATCATTTATATCCCAAGGAAGATCAGGGAAAATTATTCTTTTACACTCTAAATTTTCATACAACTTTGTCAATTTGACTAAATAATTCTCTTAAATACAGATAGAAAATGAGGAAGCAGAAATGGATGGGAAAAATATTAATGGGAATATAAATTAGAAGAAAGTAGGGAGGGGAGGCTGAGCATAGAGGACAGGAAGCCAGAGATGTGGAGAAAAGCAGAAGGAGGAAGGGGCTACAGGAGGAGATCTGTAAGTCTGGCTATTTTCCCAAACAAAAAGACAGGCAGTGAATCTTTTATATCTCAGAGGCCCTAATAACATCATAACCAGTATGGTCTTTCCAGATATCTTCTCTTAGTGAGTTAATCTTATGTACACACAACTGCGAATTTGGGAATGACTTCTTGTCATACACAGATAACGATGCTATGCGTACCTACTCAGTCAACTTCACAAGCAATATTTCACACAAACACACAGACAGCTACACATCACAGATATACTCACATGAGTATTTTGTATTCTTACATACTTACTCTCATAGTCCCCAAATCTTTACCATAACAAAAGGAGTCACAGAGTAAGTATTGGGCCAACTGGATACTGACTGAGGCTGGGTCATATAGGAAGTCACCATGCCTGACTCGCATGAGATTATTGGAATATGAGGCATACGTGTGATGGCCCAGCAGTGGAGGCTGGAGTCCTCCTCCTACTGGAAGGGCAGCGCTGACTGTAGCTTTCCTCCATCTGCTCTGACTCATCAAGGGGGTTGGAGGCGGCAGTACTAGCGTTCCTAGAACAGGGTATCATACAATCAGGCTCCTTCACATCTCCCACACCCAGAGCATGTTCACAGACAAGAAACTCTTGAAGGGGCTCCTCAAAGCAAGATTCCCAGTATCATTCCCGCTCCCTGCCTATTTAAGAGGAGACCGTAGGAAAAAAATGCAAGCTGGGGCAACAGTGAAGACCAAAGGGCTGATAGCAGAGGGCAGGGGAGAATCAAACAGAGTTTTTCAACAGCAAGAGGGAAGTCATGTGACCTCTCTGGAAACAACCTCATCCCAGAAGGAGAAATTTTGGAAGAGGATTTGGGGCTGGGATTCTGGAGGAGAAGACTGTAGATAGTCTCTGGGAGTCTAGCAAGGAAAAAATTGATGGGTAAGAGAGTGACAAAGCTCATCTTTCCCAACACCATGCCCACAACCCAGTCCCCAACCTATATCGCAGACCTGTAGCCTGAGGTCCATCAGAGACTTTCCTACTCTTACCTGAGAGCAGAGAGAAAATAGAAAAAGGCTGAGGAGTCATTGGAAAAGGAAATGAGGATCAAGTGCCAAAGGGAGTGATTCCTATAGCTTGCATAGCCATCCTTGAAGAACATCACCAGTTGTGGGTAGGCTTTTAAACAATGCTTCTCATGGTCTTCACTAGAGTCATTCTTTGAGTTTCACTCCAAGCCAAGCTTCTCTGCTTTACTTAATTCAAGGTACAAATTCCCATTCTCTCATGTCCCAATTCTGAACAGATGATTTTCCTTCCAAGGAATTTTTAAAGGTGAGGTCCTGAAAGTGATGTAAACAGGGCAATCCCTGGAGTTCAAGAACCCTCAACCTTTTTACCTTATTATCTTAATACTTTCCATCCTTTGAAACACCCTAGGGCATTTCATGTTATATTTGAAATCACAGACTAAAGCCTTCAAATCATAATCATCTCTCTTTTAAACCTTATAATGTTATTCAAATAATGTCAGCACATATAGTCTCAGAGGTTCATAAGTCATCAAAAATTGTGTCTTCATTAGCCTCCATTAATAAAAATAAATGAAAAAAATTGTGTCTTCATTTGTATGATAATTAAATAGAAATGAAAATGAGCAGATACTGGATTATGCAGATGCCAGCTTTCTAACTGAGTTATGCAACTTGGTTGAAGGGCTTGCATTTTCATTTCAATTTATGGTTGTTTAGGTGCTGTGTGATCACCTTAAGTGGTAGAGTTTAATTTGGTTAGTGCTGTCTGATATCACATGAGAACAGGGTGTGCTGTTATATTAAAATTGTATACTTTTACTGAACACAAAGTCAAAGGTTTTCTTTTGTGGAGAAAAGTTACAATCAAAAGACAGTTTTGTAGAATGAAACTTTAGCTTTGTTTCTTAAACTATTGACTGGTTTGACTATGTGAAAATGGAACTACTGCTACAATTCTCTCAAGCTAATTAAAAAAATGTAAATATATCTAAATGAGGCATCAGTTCAGTCGCTCAGTCATGTCCGACTCTTTGCACGACCCCATGAACCGCAGCACGCCAGGCCTCCCTGTCCATCACCAACTCCCGGAGTTTACTCAAACCCATCTCCATCGAGTCAGTGATGCCATCCAACCATCTCATCCTCTGTCGTCCCCTTCTCCTCTTGCCCTCAATCCCTCCCAGCATCAGGGTCTTTTCGAATGAGTCAACTGTTCGCATGAGGTGGTCAAATGAGGCATACATATTATCTAAAGGCCAAGCAATGCAAGATAAAAATGATGGAAGAATCAAGTTATCAAAGGATAGCATAGGCATATAAGATTCAAGATAATGTCTTGAAGCTGTTAGTTCTGCAAGCATAGTTAAAGTGGCAATTTAGTTTCAGTAAGACATCATCTGTCACATTAAGGAAATGCTATTTGAATTCTATAGTTTTACTGGCTTTGAGGTTTGACTTAGACATTATTGGTAGTTTAGTTGAGGTTTCACAGAACATATAAATGTAACTCATTAAAAATAAATGGATTTTGTTTTGTGGTATAAATATGCCATGATCTATTTAACTATATTCACATTAATGGACTTCTGGCTTATTTCCAATCTTTAGATATCAACACAGTGCTATGATGAATACTTTTGAATACATATCTTTGTGTCCTTTTCAAATACATTTGATGAGTAAGTTTCCTGAGGCTTAATTGCTGGGTCAAAAAGTATATTCCTTTAAAATATTAACAAATATTGTCAGTTGCATTAATTTATACTTCCATCAAAATTGCATTCAAGTTCCTATTTAATTACATCTTTCCTTACAGTTGGTATTGTCATGCTCTTCAATTTTGCTAATCCATTAGGGAAAAAACCCTCACTGTTATTTTATTATATAATCTTCAATTATATTTGAGGATGAGCATAATTTTATATGTTTATTCATCCCTTTCATTTCCTTTTCTGTAAAGGGACTATTTACTCATTTTCTCTTATTAGGTTGTTCAACTTTCTTTCTGTTGTTAAATCAGTAAGTACTGTCCGACTCCTTTGCAACCCCATGGACTGTAGCCTGCCAGGCTCCTCTGTCCATGGGATTTCCCAGGCATTGGGAGGATTGCCATTTCCTTCTCCAGGGGATCTTCTTGACCCAGGGATTGAAACTGCATCTCCTGCATAGGCAGGAGGATTCTTTACTGCTAAGCCACCAGGGAAACCCCGACTTTCTTTAACTGCTTTGTAAGACCCTTGAATATTTTGAAAAATTGACTCTTTGATTTCCCCTCAGAAATAAGTATTTTTCCATTTTGTTGGTTGACCTACTTCATGGATTTTTATATCACATGTGTTTTTATAATTTAGCCAATCAGTCTTTAATATTTAGAAGGTCTCTATTTATATTTTAAATCATTATGCTTTTTAAAAATATTAATTTCTTTCTTCTAAGATTTTCATATTTTTGCTTACATTTATATCTTGCTCCATCCAGAATTTATTTTGATATAAGGAGTGGGATAGGGGCTTCTTAGTTCTTTCCCCCAAATGAATCTGTCACAGAATGGGAAAGAATATTTGCAAACCATAGGCTGATAAGGGTATTTAGAGCCTTGTGCATGTTTTCAGTCCTTCCATGTTGTCGCAAGTATCAGTACTTAATTCCTTTCTATGGATGTAACACATTTTGCTTCTTCAGTCCTCAGTTGGTGGACATTTGGGTTGTCTCTAACTTCAGGATATTTTGACCGGTGCTGCTATGAGTATTTATACACAAGTATTTGTTTGAGTTCTTGTTTTTAGTTCTCTTCGGTGTTTACCAAGGAGTGGAATTGCCGAGGCGGTTGGTAGTTCTATATTTAACTTATTGAGGACCTGCCAAACTTTTTCACAACAGCTGCACAAATTTTCATTCCCAATAGCAATGCATGAGGGTTCCAATTTCTCCACATCTTCACCAATCCTTGTTCTTATCTTCCTTCTTTTGTGTCTTTATTATTATTATGGTTATCCTAGTGAGTGTCAAGTGATAGCTCATTGTGGTTTTAAATTCCATTTCCCAAATGCCTAATGGTGTTGAGCATTTTTCATATTCTTCTTAGCCATTTTCTTTGGAGACATGTCTTTTAAGTGCTTTGTGCATTTTTACTTTATTCATTTAGTCCACTTTAAAATTAGGTTGTTTGTTTTTGTCTTAAGTTGAATGAGTTCTTTATACATTCTGGATGCTAAACTGTCATCAGCTATATGGTTTGCAAATATTTTCTCTTATTCTACAGGTTGTCCTTTTCATTTCTTGGTTAAAACAGCACAAAGCTCTCCTAATTGGATTCCAGTTGTCTTTTTCTTGATTAAATCTGCAACTTTTTATTGTAAGCTTTTGGTATTTCCCAGAGTCTAGATAAGGGTTTTCTTTCGGACAGTATTTGCCATTTTTTCTTTTATATTTCTTTGGCGGAATGGCCCTTTGGGATCCTCTATTTTACTGTTTCACTCTTAAAAATAATTTTGAACAGAACTTTGACTATCTTAGTAATCTTTACAAAGAACCAATTTGGGATTTTGATAATCTTATCATGTTTATATTTTGTCTATTTCATTGATCTCCTCTTTTGAATTTGGATGTGCTCTGCTACTTCACACCTCTGCCCCCAGCAGCTTTCATTAAATGCATCACTTTATTTTTTCTCTCCTGTCTCTCTCCTCTCTCTCACCTCTCTTTCTTTTAATGAGGTGTTACTTACACACAGTAATGTGAACCAATCTTAAGTACAGTTCAAGAAGTTTTTACATATGTGTACACCTGCATAACAATTATGTAGGTCAGAATGCAGAACATTCACAGCATGTCAAAATGTGCCTAGTCAATGCTCCTTCAACAGTAACCATTATTTGAGATTCTAAAAGCAAAGGTTAGGTTTTCCTGTTCTTGTGCTTCAAATAAATGGAACCATGCAGTACATGCTTCTTTGTATGTATGGCTTCTTTTACTGAACATCATGCTGTGAGTTTCATCTGTGTGGTTGTATACAGCAGTAGTTCTTTCTTTTAAAAGTATTTAATAGTATTCCAGTGCTTGATTGTACCACAGTATATCTTTTCTGTTGTCTATGGAAATTTATATTGTTTCCATCTGTGGCTATTATGAATAGACTTATGACATCCTTGTACATATCTTGCGATAAATATAAACATGCATCTCTACATGGTATATATTCAGGAAAAAATTTACTAGGTTGTTGGAGAGAAGACACATGCTTAGGTTAGTTTTCAAAGATACTTCCTGATGGACTTTTTAAATTCATTGTACCAATTTATGCTCCCATCAGCAATAAAAATTTTTCCACATCCTCAGTCATTTTATGGATTTTTATTAAGGGTTAGTGGTATTTCACTATGGTTTACATTTATACACTCTGGTGGCTAATTATGCTGTTCATGTGTTTATGAACTATTTTCTATATTGCAAGCACATATTCAAGTCTTTTACCCATTTTAAAAACTGGAATTTTCTGACTTTTCTAATCAACTTGTAGAAGTTATTTACATATTCTGGGCATCATGTCTATAGCTTACCATTAAATTATTAAAATACTGTGTGTGTAAATGAAGAAAGTGTTGTTAAATGTTAATAATTAGAGGATCTATTTTCTGAGGCATACTACATTTGCATTCTGCAAATTATAAAATTCCTCAAAATCATACACAGACTATGTGATAGACCTGGGGTTGCAACCTGATAATTTTTCCTCCAGAAAACTATACTTAATTGCAAAATACAACACTTCTCCAAAGAGAAGACATGTTAGAAGAACTGGTAATGTGGCTTGTAAATGGAGATGTGGGTGCTTACTAAATGTTATTTTCTGTCCTCCTTATAACCATTTGGGAACCTTTTGAGAGGAATGCAGCTCAGGATCCACCCTAATGGTTCAAATTCTCCTGAGCACTTCGGCTGCTCCAGAGGCTGCTCCTGGTATCCTGGTGTTTAGCTCATTTAAAAGAACTATTGTTGCACAATATGTCCCCTGATCAATAAGAACTTTGGATAGAGCAGGAGGACACAGGAGATGTGGGGATTCCCTTTCCTGCTTTGTCCTTGATCTTGACTTCAGAGATTTTACTGAGCAATTTAACTTGATAACACAATATCCCAGTCTCTGCTCTTCTAATTCTGCAACCAATACATCTGCAGCAATTTTCCCCTCAACAGTGAGATGTTTTTACTGGCTTTAACATGCTAATATGATCTTTTTTTTTTTTTTTTCCCCCACTGGATGAGAAAATGCTGATATGATTGTTAGAGGGAGGAAAAGAGAAGGTATGAGTTGAACAAAGGGGATAACTTGGCATATATTGGGAGTGAACTGGTTTAAATCTCTTCATAGATTTGATTTTTAAAATTCAACTATTAATAATTTTGTCCTAACAGTCTGATTCTCACTGCTAACTCTTCTGGCATAGATCTAGGCAAGGTTTTTTCCGCAGTGAATTTACCTTATCAGACCACAATTACAATGTCAAATTCTTTGTGATGAGGAATTGTGGTTCTCACCTGATGGAAACATAAGCAGAACTTCCATGGGGATTCTTACACTTCTCATGCTTCTGTTGAGCTGGGCTTGGAAGACAGTAAATAGGTATGGGAAGTAGGGACTAGGTGATTTTGAGCCCAAAAGATCTTGGGCTCAGAAAATGAGTATTTTGTTGTTGTTGTTGGTTCCTATGGATTTCCTCAGTGTCCTCTTCCTAAAAGAAATGTCCGATTAGACAATGGCTGGCTCTGTGACCCTATCGTCCTGTTCCACATCCAGGAACGCATGTCATGTTTAGAGAATTGAACCTACAATCTTATGTTGAATCTGAGGAAAAGGCAAAATAACACAAGAGAAAGATTGACAATAAACATCATTTTCTTACAAAGGCTTCCTGGCCCTAGGGGCAGATTTGCAGTCACCTGGGGGAACATTTTCTTCTCCATGCTTGCATGGGAGAATAATATGCTTTTAAAAACAAATCAAGAAAGGTCAGAGTGTAGCCCTCTAATGCTGCACGCCCAGGGTCCATGAGAGCTGCTACCATTTGACAGTTCACACTCATCTCTGACTCCTGCTACTTTGGCTCAGGTCAAATCAATTCCAAAAAGGTGCGGTAATTATTTCTATACCAGGATTTATCTTATTTACTGTAAATAAGGATGATTCAGTTGAGGTCCCTGCCCTTGAACATCTTACAGTTTCAGAGAAAGAAAATAATTTCAATATAATTCATTAAGAGTTATGATGCTATAGGTACACTTATGTATCTAGGATAGACTAGTTTGAGAATGTGTGTATTTGTGTGTGTGTGTGTGTGTGTGTGTGCCTGTTTTGTTGGGAGTGGCTGGGAGTGGGGAGTGGGGAAAAGGTGTGGGTCAGAAAAGAAAATCATCCAAAATAATATTTTTTCTCAAATGGGATCTTGAAAAATCTATAGCAGGTGAAGAAGTCATAGAAATTACCAATATCCTGTGACTGCCCATTCAATAAGTTAACCACTGATTGTAGGCATCACTTTGAGCTTTGCAACAAGTGTTTAGTTCTATGCTATCTACCTCTTTGCATCAAAACAGATAGATATTTGCTTACCATTTAATTTTCCCTGAGATCTAGTCACATGATTGATACAGTTGCACTAGTTTCTATTCTGGGAATGCTGTGTGGCAGAGAAATAAGTCTAAAGGACCCAAACTGAACTATATCCTGGAGATTAAGAACCTATGAAGTAATAACTTACACTAAATGGGTGACAATTCTAAAAGTATCTATCTTAACATAGCTTGTGTTCTCAAAATTTATTTTTATGTCAGCTGTTTTGACAACAGACTCTATTTCCCTTTAGAAGCAATTCTATATCAGTTTGATGTAAGTAATTGTTAGGTGATACAGAATCACTTGGCCTAGTACATTCATTCATTAAACCACGATATGCTGTGAATCTATGATGTTCTAGGGACGACTATGGAAAAGACCCTGATGCTGGGAGGGATTGGGGGCAGGAGGAGAAGGGGATGACAGAGGATGAGATGGCTGGATGGCATCACCGACTCAATGGGCATGAGTTTGAGTAAATTCCGGGAGTTGGTGATGGAGAGGGAGGCCTGGTGTTTTGTGATTCATGGGGTCGCAAAGAGTTGGACACGACTGAGCTACTGAACTGAACTGAACTGAACTGAACTGAACAGCCCTAGGAATGAAACGCGACTATAGTTTGGTCCCTCCTATCTGAGGGCCTCTGGGCTTGGGTTTTCTATCTGTATTGCCTTTACTAAGCATGTGCTTGGCCAATAATATTTGCTCACAAATCAGGTAATTGAATATTGCAACAGTGTTGAATGCTCAAGGAAAACAATGCTGTCTCTGTGTAGCGGGCTTACCTGTTAATAGAGGGACTAGGCTGAGCAAAAACCAATGAGGTTTAAAAATACAGTGTGTCCTGGGTATGTGGCAGGAAAAATAGCTAGAAAAGTGACTTGGGGTTGATAAGGAAGCCATAAATGACCATCAAGCAGAGATGAGATTGTTCTTATTAATGTTTTATTTGTTCATTTATTATTTCAATGTTGAATTGAAATCTTTCATCATTTTGACCCATCGAGAACCATCCAGGAACCTAAGATTCCATTATCTGATAACATAGAATGTAATTATGACTTTTTGAGAAAACTCCTGGGAATTCCTTTAGCCCACAACTTCCTAACTTGAAATTCTTCAATTCCATGAGGGTTCTTCAATTTAGATATAAATGCTACTTCTTTGTTTTTACTTTAACTGAAATTTCTTTCTTGTTTGGATATAGCAGTATCCATGACTTTATCACCAACAGAAATTAGAAATATTTTAAAATAATATTGCAGTTGTTGAAGTTACCTCAAAATCATATTTAAGCTCATCATTTTGAAACTAAGGTGATTATTAGATCTGCCTAAGTTTTAACGTATTAAAGAGCCACATGTATTATTATGTCACATAGTTTTTTCCCCAAAACTATTTTGATAACTGTTTCATTGGTAATCTTATGTATTCTATTTGATGTATGTATTTTTAAATTTATTTTTAATGTGATATATTTTTTAAAATACTTTGAATCACCTTTACCAAACACAAAAAGGACTGGTAGCCCAAAACTTGCATAGGGTTCTAAACTTTAGTCTTAAGTAAATTTCTTTCCTTTCTTTTTTGCAACAGCTCCACAAAAAATTTTATTATTGTTTCCACATTATTGCAAGTCTCTCTAGGCTTTCTAAACAACTCGACTAAAAACTGTGTGGTCAAATCATTTTTATTTACTTCATGAAACATAATTTATTGAATAGAGTTCTATGCTATGTCTTTTAAAGAACACAAAAATGAAAAAGACATAGGCACAGTTATCAAAGGAGTTTTTAGTCTCTGAGAAGAGTAGAAATATAATGCAAGACATGATAATGCAATAATAAGCAAGAGATGATGGGCTGGAAGTGGTGGATTAGTACTGTTTAGTCTGAACAAAACCAGACAGGGTGCTGGCTTAAAATGGATATTACGTTATAATGGTGTTTGGAAGTTCACTGATGGCTAAGATTTTTATTCAGGAGCTCCAGTTGAATTGGGGGACAGGATTGTCAGAAAGATTATAGCACATGCAGAGTTATCCCTTGGTTTCCTAGCTCTTACAAAATAGTTTATTTTGTCCGAGGAAAAAATATCAATTCTACAAGGTATTTTGGTTCTTTTTCTTATACCTTGGTGAGTGACTTTTTTTTTTTTTTTCAGGGAAGAAACAATAGGAAGATTTGTACGTTTGAAAAACTAAAAAAAAGTATCTACACCATCATGAGATGGGGGAGGTGTCACAAGAGCAAAATAAGACTCAAATGTTTTTGCTGATAATAAAGAGAAATTAAATTTCATGACTTTACAGGTGAATTCAGTCTATTGTTTTTATCATTAGAAGTATGATGTTCAGATAGAGAAGATGATGAAGATGATTCTTTTGATCTACCATATGCTTGTCAGATGACACTAGAAATGAATGTACCATCTTATGAAGTATTAAGTTTTGCAACATTGAAAACATTCCAAAAAAGCAGTATAGTCATCTTCTAACAGCCTAATAAAGGGGATTCTTAAAATGGTTTGTATGATTGGGGGCAATTTCTAAGCCTTCCAGCTCTGAATTGTATAATGTTATAGGCTATACCCACCTATATATACTGTAGAGTGACTTCACACTGATAAAACCATGAGACAGACAAATCAGACGCAGGTGACAGAATTCCTCCTTCTGGGACTCTCTGATGACCAACGCACCCAAGAGCTGCTCTTCACCTTATTCCTGGGTGTCTACCTGGTCACCGTGCTTGGAAATCTGCTTCTCATGTTCCTTATTCAGGCTGACTCTCAGCTTCACACACCCATGTATTTTTTTCTCTGCAATCTGTCTCTGGCTGACCTCTGTTTCTCTACCAACATCGTTCCTCAAGCCCTAGCCCACCTGCTCTCCAGAAGGAAAGTGATTTCATTCACACGCTGTGCAGCTCAGCTTCTGCTATTCCTTGTTTTCGGGTGTACACAGTGTGCCCTGTTGGCGGTGATGGCCTGTGATCGACAGGTGGCTATCTGCAACCCTCTGCATTACCCTAGCACCATGACTTGGAGGGTGTGCATCCAGCTGGCTGCAGGATCATGGACCAGTGGCATTCTGGTGTCTGTGGTGGACACCACCTTCACACTAATGCTGCCCTACCAAGGCAGCAATAATATTGCTCATTTCTTTTGTGAGGCCCCTGCAATTTTGATCCTGGCATCCACAGACACCCACACTTCAGAGATGGTCATTTTCCTCATGGGGGTTGTGATTCTCCTCATACCGGTTTCTCTAATCCTGGTATCCTATGGCCGCATCATAGTGACTGTGGTCAGGATGAGGTCAACTGAGGGCAAGCTCAAGGCATTCTCAACCTGTAGTTCCCATCTCGTGGTGGTCATCCTTTTTTATGGGTCAGGAATTGTCACCTACATGACACCAAAGTCTTACAAAGAACAGGAAAAGCTGGTATCTGTGTTCTATGCAATGGTGACCCCCATGCTTAATCCCCTCATCTACAGCCTGAGGAACAAGGATGTGAAGGGAGCTCTGAGGAAAGTAGCCACAAGGAATTTCCCATGCAGGTTTGGAGTTTTCCACTGACACCAAGAACCTCCTGGTTATCTACTTCTAAGACTGGCTGAGTAGGTGCCTCTGCAAGACTGGAATATGGTAACTTTTATCCTTGGTACTTGTCTGTGGACCCACGTGCCATCATTTACCCAGCACTCCCTCTGTAGAAGAAGAAGGACAATAATTCATGGAGTATTAGGAAGGATGCTCTGCTTCCTTGTGGTTGGTCTTTAAAAAAAAAATCACCCAAGAAACACTCCCATTTTATATCAATAAATATATCAATGAATTATCAATAAATTCTTATGAATACTTTGCACAAAGCTACGGTGCCCATGTCCCAAGTCTGCTCTTTGCCAAGAGACTAGAATTGAAATATGTTCACTGACAAAGTCATAAAGGGGCAGCAAAATTTGTTGAGGGATATGCAAGCTTAAGAAGGACAGTTGATTCCATCCAATCATAATGATATTACCCCCCCCCCCCAAAAATCTAGAAACAAAAAATCTTTGGATTATTCATAGTAGTTTCCATAATCTGTCAACATCTATTTAACTTGGGATTCTTTTACACCCTTTCTGTCAAGTAACTCCCATATCCAAGGTGGATAGTTTGAGATTAAGGCAGATTTCCATGTAGTGAATCAGTTTTCCCCATATGAGGCACAGACCAATTATGGTAGCAGAGGAAGTCCTCAAATCGTACCCTTCTAAACATGGGTACTTTACAAGCAAATGGAGGATTTAAAGCATCATTTTATTTTCTCTCTTTCTCACTAGAATAAAAATTCCATGAGGCACGAAATTTGTTTTATTCACCCATGTGTCTTCAGGGTCTAAATAAGGTCTGACATATGCTGAATAAAAATTTGTTGACATTTTGAGTTCTTAAATTTTTGAAAGTTTGATTTTAAACCCAAAGATTTTTAAAAAAAAGTGAGTGAAGGAATGAAGCAAACTCTACTATTTATTGTCACAATTATCATTAGTTTATCTTCTAAACAGAAAGATCTTTGAAAGTTACTGGTGGAGTTTTTGGACATACAAAAGAAAACAAAGCATAAAAGTATAAAATGACATGAAGAAGTTCAAGAAAAGTTAAAGCAAATAAGAAATGGCAAAAAGTAATGAGGTTGTCAACCATCAGACTGCTAATCTGTGTAAACTAATATAGCATCCTCAGAGACATCAGCACCCCAGACCCAGAGAATACTGGGTCTGCTGAAGTTCTTTATTGCATCACTCATGTTCTTTCATTCATTAATGGATCCCAGTGGAAAGTCCAAAGTCCCAGTGTGTATACTGTGGCTCTTGGAAAGAATAGAAACCAAAGACATATTTGAGGAACTTGCTTTTCTTTCCTTTGTCTATGTGTTCCATCCCCTCAGTTTCCATCTAAGTCAGTCATAGTTTCTGAAAGCCCAGGGTCCTGCGGATGGCCCGCCTTAGTGCAGCCTTTACTTCAGTATTCCTCAAGCTGTAGATGATGGGGTTCAACATGGGAGTCACCACGGTGTAGGAGAGTGACAACAGCTTCTTGCTCTCAGGAGAGTTGCTGGACCGGGGTCGAAAGTATGTGAGGATGGCAGTGCTGTAGAAGAGGGAGACAACCAGCAGGTGGGAGGAGCAGGTGGAGAAGGCCTTGTGCTTCCCCTCGGCTGAGGGCATCCTGAAGATAGTGGAGAGGATGCGGACATAGGATCCCAGGATCAACAAGAAAGGGAAGAGGATGAATAGGACAGTAGCTGTTAGAGCTTCCAGTTCAAACAGAGAGGTATCAGCACAGACCAGTGCGATGACAGGGGGGCTGTCACAGAAGAAGTGGTTCACCCTGTTGGGGCCACAAAAAGGGAAGCTGAAAATCCATGTGGTTTGCACAGTAGCTACTGGGAATCCTGAGAACCAGGAGGCAGCTGCCAGCTGGCCACAGGCTCTGCGACCCATGATGACTGGATAGTGCAAAGGGTCACAGATGGCCACGTAGCGGTCATACGCCATGGTGGCCAGCAGGCAACACTCAGCAGCTCCGAAGAAGAAGAAGAAGTACATCTGGGTAGCACAGCCAAGGAAGGAAATGGTTGTGTCCTGGATGATCAGGGTCCCCAGCATCTTGGGCACAATAACCAAGTTGAAACCTATCTCCAGGAAAGACAAGTTCCTGAGGAAGAAGTACGTAGGACTTTGGAGGGCAGAGTCAGCTGTAGTCACCAGGATTATGAGGACATTTCCCATCAGGGTAACAAGGTAAATGGTCAAAAAAAGGAGAAACAACAGAGCTTGTAGCTGAGAGGACAGGGATGAGAAGCTCACAAGAACAAACTCACTGACAACTGTCCAGTTTCCCCACATCATTCCTCTGCTCAGGATTTCATTGGACAGTCACACTCCAGGAAGGTGGCAGTCTCCATATGTCATTCAGACTCTATTACACCCTTAGAAAGGGAAATTCTCATGGCCTCATTCTTCATCCTCTTGTTATTATTGTTGAAGCTCAAACAGCTATACTTTCCAATGTTAAAAACAAGTCTGACTGTGGGATTCACTTTTTTTTTTCTAAGAATATCAACAATTTTTTTTTCAGACTGAACTGAGGCATACCATGTATATCTATACATGTCCTGACTTTTGTTTACTCAATAGAGGATGGCCAAAGTCACAGCTTCATTTTTGTGCTTCTATCCTATCTCTCTTCAACAGTCAGTAGTGCCAAAATAGAAGCCAGGCCAACCATTTCTGAAGAGAAGGGTCTTAATGCACAGAAAGGTGGTGAGGGCGTGTTTTCTGCAAAATGAAGGAGGGAAGGAGAAAGTCAAGGAAAGTGAGTTACCATTACCAATGATCCCTCAGGAGGAAACCTGAATGAGTCCCAATTTGGAGCAGTTCATACTTGGGAAGAGTTCAGTATACTGGAGTGATCATTTCTAAACTCAGACAATTGTAGTTTAAACAAGATGAATAATATAGGACCTGTGGCTTATCTTAATCACAGGACTAAATACCCTGCATGTGGCTATATGTGATCAGACAAAGAGCACATAGACTCAAAATACTGTCAGACCATAGGGAGCATCCAGGTATGTTATGTATGAACCCTTTCATTAGCTTCTACTGGTCATCTTGAGTCTTGACTCTCAGGAAACATGAAACAAATTTTACACATTAATAAAGACCAAATCAAGTGTACAAGTGTGACTAATAATGTTAAATCCTGTGAAAAAGAATAAGACGGTTTCACCATTGTATCAATAACTAAACTTCAAAATTGGAACTCTGAAAGTTTTTTTGATGGCTACAAAATTAAATGAAGGAATAAATCTAAAGCACATAGCATGGTGACTGGCCTATAACACACACTCAGTGAATGCTAATCATTACAATTATAATGATTTAAAACTAGATCTACCTTCTAAAATCTACTTCTTATATAATCTATTGCCCAAAATCACTGCAGCCTTTTATTTTCAATCCCTAAGAGAAAAAAATAATTTATTCCATAAATATTGATTATCTTTAGTGTGCCAGAGATTGCTCTAGATATTGAAAATAATATACTAGTAAATAAAGCAAACAAAAATCTCCACCCTCATATAACTCACTTTTTAACAGGAAATGTGTGTTATATTAAGTTATATGAATAGAATGTTTATTATGTTAGATGATGAGAAGAATAAAGCAGTGGAGAAGACAGGATTTAGGGTGTGGGGCATGTCACAGAATGTCTCATTGAGAAGATGATTTTTGAGTAAAGTCCTGAGCAGGTGCAAGACATGAAGACAAGGTGGTGAAAGAAAGAGGGAGGTAAAGAGCAAAAATAGTGAGAAAGAGTCTTTTAAAATTTTTTTCCTGATTCCTATTCATTTAAAAAATCTCAAGCTGGGCATCACTTACTTTATAGAAACTTTTTTGAAATATTATTTATTTTCATAGTAAAAATGAACATTTACTGGGCACCAAGTCAATACTAGACAGTACTACGAGTGTTTTGCAAGTGTTATGGTTGTTTCACAACTACCAGAAGCTGTAGGGACTATTACTAGTTCCACCTTACATCCAAGGAGTCTGAGGCCCAGAGAAGGGAGTAATTTTCCTAAAGTTAGGCAGCCAGCAAGTGTTGGCATCTGACTCCAAACCATGGGCTTGCCTGTTAGGTGGCACTTTCACCCCCTCTCGGAGAATGGACATGAATCTGAACTCAGAGGTGAGACTAAGCTGGAGCACTTGGCATAGGATGGTAGCAAAGGAGAATAGAAGCAAGATTACTTCTAGGAGGGCAGAACATTTTAAGGTGTTAGCACCACTGCAGACCTGAAATACCTCTTTCACAGTCCTTATCTTAGAATAATCATGAATATATGTCTCCATCTCATATTCTACGGGGTAGATTCCTTGAGAGCAGAAATTGTGTTATTCAACTTTTTATCCCAACACCTTGCAAGGCAGATACCCAGTAATTTGTTATTAATTGAAGAATGAAGCAGATATGAAAATAATTAGGGAAATGCCTATATGGCAGTGTGTAGGCACAGTGACCCACATTCATAAGGAATTTAGACACAAAAGACTGCATCCAGCAACAGTACAGCCTTAGGTGTAAAGACTGGTGAGGCATATCTTCCTCCTGCCCAACCTCGCCACGCCCTCCTCCCCACTTTCATCTACCTCATTTCAGGAAATGATGCCACCTGGCTGTGTGCCCAGGAACTGGGTTAAAAATTCTTCATTCATCCCCCAAACTTGATTATTTTTCTTCCTAAACACTGATTCAACATCACCTTCTCCATCTCTATCACCATGGCTTTAGGTTCTGGCTCTTATTTCCCCTGGCCTAGAATCTTATAGGAACCCAACTCTATCTCATTCTCTTCGATCCATTCTTGACTTGTATGTGATCTGACAGCGGCTCAAACAAAGTTATTTACCTGCTAACTCTCTGTCAGTCACTCCTTACTGTTCTTGGAATAAGTAAAATTCTTAAAAGGTCTTTTTCTCTGATTTCTGCTTATTTTTCCAGTTTGAAACCCCCTACAGAGCTGATGCTCTAATCACACCAAAATACTTTCTGTTCTGTGCTCACATAGTTTTCTCTCACCTCTTCTTGCCTTTCTGCCTGTGGCTCTCTACTCTGGGGACCTCTTCCTGCAACTATGTATAACTTTCTGCTAATTTTTCAAGTCTCAGTGGAAACACCACTTTCTGTGTGAAGTTTCCCTGTCCTCCCTTGGACAGATCAAGGGATTATTCTTTTATTCTTTTAACACTTGATGTAAACTGCTATTAGAGCATCTTTATAATTGTGTATGTGTGCATCTATTTATGTTATATAATTATTAACATCATGAGGACAAATGTATTCATTCGCCATTGTATCTTTTGCCACTAGCAGAGTTCTTAACTCTAAGTGCTTAATAATTAATGTAGCCTAAGGTTTAACTTTTTTCAAAGCAGGTTGATGATACTATAGGATCTCTAGGTGAACCAATAGTTATACAAGGCCTGTGTGTGTGTGTGTGTGTGTGTGTTTCCTAGCCGATAGATTAGATTTTATCTTCCATGTTATATTTGTTTTGTTTATTTTTATTTTTGCTGTGTACTGAGAAGACATTTTTAAAGTTTTACTCCATTATAACAGCATTGCATTACTTAGTGCGCCATAAAAGTCTGATTCACTCACATATTTAATCAAAATATTTCTTAGGACAGAGCCAAGACTCTAGGGCATGTAACTTAAGGCTTATTCCCAAATGGTTGGAAACTAATTTTTAATCTCTACTCTTTAAACAAATAGCAAAGCCACTTTATATTTTTATCAGTGATTTTAAATCATTTCGGACATGGTTGGGTATAAATAAACATAGTTATATGTACTCTCATCTGGAATGCACCTCTTTAAAATAGTAACAAAGGTCTCATAAAAAGTTCATCAAATGCCTTAGGTAAAACACAGGTAAATCGTATAAATACTTATTTTTTAACCCAAAGTTGAATGGCAAGTTCCTAATAAAACCTTTTCTGATCATTCCCACACCTAACTGGATGTAACTAATTACTCTTTCCCTGTGTTCCTCCAGGATTTTAAAATACTCTTATTATAATAATGGCTTTGTGTCACAATTATATGTGTCCTTGCCTGCAAATTGTACACTTCTTTAAGCCACAAACCAAAATGTATTCATCACTATATCCACATTACATTATCTAGTACCCACAAAGTAACAGTAAATGTTTGCTGAATGAATAGTTAGCATTTATCTTAATGCCATCAATTAATTGGCTTAATATCTTGGGGTCACCTGGTGGCTAAGATGGTAAAGAATCTGCCTGCAATGGGGAGACCTGGGTTTAATCCTTAGGTTGGGAAGATCCCCTGGATAAGGGAATGGCAAACCCACTCCAGTGTTCTTGTCTGGAGAATCCCCATGAACAGAGGAGCCTGGCAGTCTACAGTCCATAAGTTTGCAAAGAGTCCAAAGACTGAGCAAATGAACATGTCCATGTGCACTAATAACTTAAAAAGTTAATGGAGCTCTCTGTCATGAAATTCTCAGGAATTCAATGATGGATTAAACTCATCACTACCTTTTCTGGTATTTGTAAAAATCCTTTTAACAATGTTTTAAATTATTAGCTGGTAAGAGATATGGTGTGGGGGTGTGATCACTCACCTAGAGCCAGACATCCTGGAATGTGAAGTCAAATGGACCTTAGGAAGCATCACTACAAACAAAGCCAATGGAGGTGATGGAATTCGAGTTGAGCTATTTCAAATCCTGAAAGATGATGCTGTTAAGGTGCCGCACTCAATATGCAAGCAAACTTGGAAAACTCAGCAGTGGCCATAGGACTGGAAAAGGTCAGTTTTCATTCCAATCCCAAAGAAAGGCAATGCCAAAGAAAGTTCAAACCACTGAACAGTTGTACTCATCTCACACACTAGCAAAGTAATGCTCAAAATTCTCCAAGTCAGGCTTCAACAGTACGTGAACCAAGAACTTCCAGGTGTTCAAGCTGGATTTAGAAAAGGCAGAGGAACCAAAGATCAAATTTCCAACATCCATTGGATAGAAAAAGCAAGAGAGTTCCAGAGAAACGTCTACTTCTGCTATACTGACTACGCCAAAGTGTTTGACTCTGTGGATCACAGAAAAACTGTGGAAAATTCTTAAAGAGACAGCAATACCAGGCCACCTTACCTGCCTCCTGAGAAATCTATATACAGGTCAAGAAGCCACAGTTAGAACCATACATGGAACAACGGACTGGTTCCAAATTGGGAAAGGAGTACGTAAAGGCTGTATATTGTCACTCTGTTTATTTAACTTACATGGATAGTACATCATGCGAAATGCCAGGCTGGATGAAGCATACGCTAGAATCGACCCTGCCAGGAGAAATATCAATAGCCTCAGATATACAGATGACACCACCCTTATGACAGAAAGCAAAGAGAAACTAAAGAGCCTCTTGATGAAAATGAAAGAAGAGAGTGAAAAAACTGGCTTAAAACTCAACATTCAAAAAATGAAGATCATGGCATCCAGCCCCATCACTTCCTGGCACATAGATGGGAAAACAATGGAAACAATGACAGACTTTATTTTCTTGGACTCTAAAATCACTGCAGATGGTGACTGCAGCCATGAAATTATAAGAAGCTTGCTCCTTGGAAGAAAATCTATGACGAACCTAGACAGTATATTAAAAAGCAGAGACATTACTTTGCCAACAAAGGTCTGTCTAGTCAAAGCTATGGTTTTTCCAGTAGTCATGCAAAGATGTGAGAGTTGGACCATAAAGAAAGCTGAGCATTGAAGAATTGATGCTTTTGAACTGTGGTGTTGGAGAAGACTCGAGAGTTTCTTGGACTGCAAGGAGATCAAACCAGTCAATTGTAAAGGAAATCAGTCCTGAATATTCATTGAAAGGACTGATGCTGAAGCTGAAGCTCCATACGCTAGCCACCTGATGAGAAGAACTGACTCATTGGAAAAGACCCTAATGCTGGGAAGGATTGAAGGCAGGAAGAGAAGGGGACGACAGCGGGTGAGATGGTTGGATGGTATCACTGACTCAATGGACATGAGTTTGAGCAAGCTCTGGGAGTTGGTGATGGACAAGGAAACTTGGTGTGCTGCAGTCCATGGGGTCGTGAAGAGTCTGACACAACTGAGCAACTGAACTGAACTGAAGAGATATGGAAAAAATGTAAAATTATAAAACATTTAAATTATTAGTCATTATTATTATTGATATTATATGTAATAAGTGTGTTAGTCAGTTGTGTCTGACTCTTTGCAACTCCATGGACTGTAGTCCTCCAGGCTCCTCTCTCCATGGAATTCTCCAGGCAAGAATATTGGAGTCGGTAACCATTCCCTTCTCCAGGGGATCTTTCCAACCCAGGGATCGAACCTAGGTCTTCCACTCTGCAGGCAGACTCTACCAGCTGAGCCACCAGAGAAGCCCAAGAATACTGGAGTGGGTAGCCTATCCCTTCTCCAGCGGATCTTCCTGTCCCAGGTTTTGAACCAGGGCCTCCCACATTGCAGGTGGATTCTTTACCAGCTGAGCTACCAGAGAAGCCCATTAAATAATTTATATATACATGTATAAAAATATACACTACAGTTTCTATAGTTACAAGAAGCATCTAAATCCAAACTTTTGGTAAAGCAGTGTTAGGCAGATAGAAAGCAATCCAATGAGGTTTGGCCAAGTTGTATGACAGTTGAAACCAGAGGAATACTGCAGCAAACATAGTTTGAGAATTTCCTGATGACACTACTGAGACACTAGATAGTATGTGACAAGAGTCCAGAAAAGAAAAAGTTCTCGGGCTCCAAATTCAGAAGCTATCGAAAAGAATTTCTGAATACTTGGTTAATGAAGCTGAGGGAACTTACATATGCATAACAGTAGTTTTTCTGACTTTTAAAGCAGAGGAGCTCCTTCCCTTTTCTTTCAAACTAAGTCTTTCAGGACCCTCAAGACTTGAGTTGAATGAGGATGAACTAGGGCAGGGACCAGAGCTAAAAGACCCATTTGCTTGGCTTTCACTTTTCTCCTGTCCACTGAAATGGCCCCCTCATGCCTCTTCTTAGGACCCTGGGGCTGCACGAAACACAATATGAAAGCAGGAGTCCTGGCTTTGTGTCTGCCTCCCTCCCACAGTTTTCAGTCATGTATTCCGTCATTTGCCTTGATCTTTCTCTATCAGTTCAGTTCAGTTCAGTCACTCAGTCATGTCCGACTCTTTGTGACCTCATGAACCACAGCACGCCAGGCCTCCCTGTCCATCACCAACTCCCGGAGTCCACCCAAACCCATGTCCATTGAGTTGGTGATGCCACCCAGCTATCTTATCCTGGTCGTCCACTTCTCCTCCTGCCCTCAATCTTTCCCAGCATCAGGGTCTTTTCAAATGAGTCAGCTCTTCGCATCAGGTAGCCAAAGTATTGGAGTTTCAGCTTCAAAATCAGTCCTACCAATGAACACCCAGGACTGATTTCCTTTAGGATGGAGTGGTTGGATCTCCTTGCAGTCCAAGGGACTCTCAAGAGTCTTTTCAAACACCACAGTTCAAAAGCATCAATTCTTCAATGCTCAGCTTTCTTTATAGTCCAACTCTCACATCCATACATGACCACTGGAAAAACCATAGCCTTGACTAGACATACTTTTGTTGACAAAGTAATGTCTCTGCTTTTTAATATGCTGTCTAGGTTGGTCATAGCTTTCTTTCTTTTGACCTAGACTTCCTTCTCTTTCTCTTTCACGTCTTTCACCTTTCTCTTCTGTTTTTAATATTGTTTTCTCCCTGAAAGTAAGAAAGGGGTGATAGAGGGGAAGAGAGTCCCTTTCTTAGGGGAAGGGGACATTATGAAGAAACTTGAAATCCTATTCCTCTCAGTTGAGGTTGTGTGGCCAGCTATGTCTCTATCCAGATTGTCTCCTTTCAGGGATGACATCTTGGAGATTCTGTTTTGTTTCAACAAGGAAGAAGTAGTTAACACACCTAAGAGAACTTTGTGAAACTACCACATATGTGGTAGTTTGAGACCACATAGTTATCATGGCAAGGATCTGAGGGGAGCTAAAGTTCCAGTTATTATTTGTTTTAGATGTGAGACACAAAGCTACTGACCTGACATTTTTTGAGTTATGTTTCTTTCCAATCATAAAATGTCAGTTATTATAAATGCCCTACCCACCTGACAGGGTGGTTGTGGGTATGAAATGAGATGATTCATGTGCAAACACTTTGAACAGTCTAAAGCACAATACACATTTTATCACTGTTACCTATTCTTTAGCAGATTCCCTTTGTCCTACTTCTTTTGTCAAATTCTATAAAACCCCATGTGTTTTACTTGAGATTTCTGATCACCTTTCTTATCTCTCAGAAATGTGTCAAAAAGGACACCTTTCTTGGTGGTGAGCCATCATCCTCTTTACAGGAGATTTCAAGTTTGTGCCCTGCCTTCTCATCCTTCACTTACCTCCTGTGAGAGGTTTGTCTGTTTCACATTGAAGAGAAGCCCTGGTTTGTGTCAGTTGCTCTAGAACAGCTTTGGATTATGTCTGAATGGGTGACATCAGGGGAGTTCTAAATTGTGGTGATGTCTGTGCAAGCCACTTCAGAAAAGTCCTGTACTGCGTCCGTACCAGTCATTCCAAAGACACTCTGCTTGCGCTTGTCCTGGTCCACACTGCTGGTGAAGTCGGGTTTGCCTTGTCACATTCTCAAAGAAGCTTTGTCCCGGTGTCTTGGACACTGTGGGTAGCTACGATGGGCCAGCAGCTGTAAATCAGTCTGAGCTGGGCAGCGTTAGTCACTCCAGAGAAGCTCTGGGCTGGGCCTGTGCCATTCACTCTAGAGGATTCCAGGCTGGGTCTCAGGGCTCCCTGGTCCCTGCTGTTTACTCTTGAAAGTGACTTCCCCCAATACTTCCTCTTCTTGAGGAGAAATCATAGGTTCACTTTCTGACAGGTATGAGATTTGAGGGGTTCCCAAGAGTACAAAATCTCATAAAGATTCTGCATGAAACCTTCCTTGGAGGAAGGTTTTTACTGCAGCCTCAACTTCTCCTGCACTTGTGAGGCTACAAGAGAAAAGGAACAAAACTCAGTGGTCTGTCTATTCTCCAAGGTTTCCACCAGACAGAGACTAGAGGAGCATACCAGTACTCTTTATTTTTTTTCCAGATTCATTGAGATATAATTGACATAGAACATTGTGTAAGTTTAAGGTGTATAATGTAATGATTTGATATATGTGTATATTGTGAAATGAGTATAATAGAGTTAGTTAACAGGCCCATTACTTCACATAATTAGCTGTATATTTATGTGTGTATGGTGAAAATATTTAAGATCTTCTCTCTTAGCAACTTTCAAGTATATAACACAGTATTGTTAACTAGAGTAACTATGCGGTACCTTTGATCCCCAGAACTTAATTATTTAAAACTGACTTTGTACCATTTGACCAACCTCAACATACCCAGGTCCTGGCAACCATCATTCTTGTCTCTGTTTCTTTGAGTTCAGTATTTTCAGATTCCGCATATAAGTGAAATCATACAATATTTGTCTTTTTCGGTCTGAATTATCTCACTTAGCATAATGCTGTCAAGTTCCATTCATGATGTCGCAAGTAGCAAGATTTCCTTCTTTTTTTTTTACAGCTGATTAATATTGCATTGCATATATGTATACATATGCCAGTTTTCTTTCTCCATTCATGTGTTGATGGACACTTAGCTGGTTTCCATGTATTGGCTATTGTGAAAAGTGTTGCAATGAATATGGGAGTGCAGGTATCTTCAAGGAAGTGATTTAATTTCCTCAAACTAGTATTCTTTTACATTTCCTTTCACTTTGATTCTTATTGGGCTTGGTGCTTAGGACTTATTTCTGACCTGGACTCAGGAGAGGTCAGAAGATGCTTGAAGAGGAGAATTCAATAGTCATTGTCTAAGCAAACTGGAGAATATTAATGAAAACCATAAGCAGTTTGTTTAGGATGCTCTCAGTAGGGGAGGCTATTAACTACTGGTTAAGATGAAAAGGCTAACATCTCAAAGTCTTTAACCCTTCTGGAATAGGAATTGAAATTGAAGGGGTAAGATGATGTCCATGTTTGAGATAAAAGTTCCTCCAACTGATTATGGCTTAACCCAAAAAGCCTAATGCATATCTAGGCATTCCTTACAGTGCTTCTGGAATAGACTTTTGACTTCATGTTTCTTACTAAAACAGGTAGCCACATCTGACCTGTTTATTATTGTTTGCTTCACATCTGGCACAATGCCTGCACGTACATGTTTGACTTTTTCCACAAGGCATATTTAAAATACCAATCTTCTCCCTCATTTTCCACCTGTGGCTTCAAAGTTGCATATATTTTGGGAAGCCTCAGTTCAGTTCAGTTCAGTCGCTCAGTCATGTCTGACTCTTTGTGACACCATGGACTGCAGTATGCCAGGCTTCCCTGTCTGTCACCAGCTCCCGGAGCTTACTCAAACTCATGTCTATTGAGTTGAGAAGCCTGCCTTAACCCTATTTCTCCATGGTGTTTTAATGTGAGTTTTGCAGAACAAAAAGTTTTCAGGAATGCCTATGTTATACTAAAACTGAAACACTCGTACAGAATTCATTTTCAAAGAGTTACAGGTACATCGGGGGAAAGCAAACATAAAAATTAGTATAGTATAGTATACACAGAATTTAATTTGTCCATTGACAAACTTAACATAGATGCAAGCACAAGCTGGAATCGAGATTGCTGGGAGAAATATCCATAACCTCAGATATGCAGATGACACCACCCTTATGTCAGAAAGTGAAGAGCAACTAAAGAACCTCTTGATGAAAGTGAAAGAGGAGAGTGAAAAGCTGGCTTAACATTCAACATTCAAAAAATGAAGATCATGGTTTCATGACCTGGTCCCATCTTTTCATGGCATATAGATGAGAAAACAATGGAAACAGTGACAAACTTTATTTTCTTGGGCTCCAAGATCACTGCAGATGGTGACTGCAGCCATGAAATTATGACACTTGCTCCTTGGAAGAAAAGCTATGACCAACCTAGACAGCATATTAAAAAGCAGAGACATTACTTTGTCAACAAAGGTCCGTCTAGTCAAAGCTATGGTTTTTCCAGTAGTCATGTATGGCTGTGAGAGTTGGACCATAAAGAAAGCTGAGCATTGAAAAACTGATGCTTTTGAACTGTGGTATTGGAGAAGACTCTTGAGCATCCTTTGGACTGCAAGGAGATCAAGCTAGTCAATTGTAAAGGAAATTGGTCCTGAATATTCATTGGAAGGACTGATGCTGAAGCCGAATCTCCAATACTTTGGTCACCTAATGCAAAGAACTGACTCATTGGAAAAGACCCTGATGATGGGAAAGATTGAAGGCAGGAGGGGAAGGGGATGACAGAGGATGAGACGGTTGGATGGCATCACCAACTCGATGGGCATGAGTTTGAGCAAGCTCCAGGAGTTAGTGATGGACAGGGAGGACTGATGTGCTGCAGTCCATGGGGTCGCAAGGAGTTGGACACGACTGAGCAACTGAACTGACTGAGGAAAGAGTAATTTAGCTGCTTGAGGAGTTGTAGTAGACCTTGAAATATAAAATGGGTTTGGTTAAAATGAAGGTCAAAAGAAGCTTTCAAGTGGAGAAAATAGAGTACCAAGACATCACCAACTGCAAATCATCTAAACTATGAATTCAGAAGTCTAAATGAAATGCATATCTTTCCTCTGAATTACTCACCTATTCCCTCTGTGTTCTTCAAATTTTATTCACTCAAATTAAGATTTAATTATGATTTTTTTTCACCTATTACATAAGCTAAATTCTAAATGATTGGTGACAAGTATTATTGTTGTGGCTCTGGGGAGAAAAGAATCTTCATAAATTTCTGTTGGGAGTGTAAAATGGTACAGTAAGTTTGGAGAGAAATTTGCCAGGATAGAAACACTATACACTTACACTTTGGCCAATAAATCCAACTTCCAGATTTCCACATGTCAGGTACACTGGCAAAAATATAAAAAGGTTTACGCATAAAACTATTCTTTGTAATTGTAGAAAACTCATCAAACAAACTATGGCATATCTACAAAATAGAGTACTATGAAGTTATAAAAATAATGGGGACTCTTTTGTGTTACAGAAGAGCTATGCTGGAGTTAGCTGGATCTATTTTAACCTTTGATGAAACCAGCATCATGATCGAAATTTATGATATTACTTCAACAAGGTTAAGAACTTAAACAAAATTAATGATTAAAAACGACCCTTAAACAAATAACCACTGACACCCCAAATCTAGAGAGCCAATGGAAGCTCAGGTCATTCTTCCTAGGATAAATAGAATGAGGAATAAAGAGGTTGCTAGCATTATAAAGGTGTAGGTATGGGAATTATTGATCCACTTTACCATGTCCATACTACAACCAGAGAGCCTAAAAGAACTAACACTCCCTCAGGGACATGAAAACTAACGTAAGTCAGTAAGGAGAGTTACGCACCAGGGGAGGACTAGTAGAGTTTCCTATCTGATGAGCGGAGTCATGTTTGCCCAAAGGAAGACAAACTGACATGGTGATTTTCAATGGGTTTGCCCTATTTTATTTTGTGTGTTCCCATGCTAGGATTATAAGCAGTTTCATACTGTTAACAGTATGGAAAGAGGAATGTGAATGTCTGGAATTATTTGGCCACAGAAGTGTTAAATTGACAATAAGAAAAGAATGTAGTCTATACTGGACAAGCAGAGGAATTTTCCAGGTGGTAGTGATAGGTCTAAACCACCTCTGTGATGGTTTCTCTTCACCAAGTTTTCCAATATTCATTTCAGCAGTGGGTTTCATCACAGTGGAGATAAGCAGAGGGATTCTAAATATTAAACTGATTGTTCCTTATTTGATAAACTTTAGTATTATTTGTTAATGCTTATGGGATGCAGTTCCTAAGGCCTAGGGCCTTGTGGAAGGTTCGACCAAGGGCATTCTTCACCTCATTATTTCTCAGGCTGTAGATGATGGGGTTCAGCATGGGAGTCACAACAGTGTAGGACAGTGAGAGCACTTTCTTGCTCTCAGGAGAATTATTGGACTTAGGGCGGAAGTAGACGAGGCTTAAAGATACGTAGAAAAGGGAGACGACGAGCAGGTGAGAGGAGCAGGTAGAGAAGGCTTTATGCTTCCCCTTGGCCGATGGAATCGTCAGGATGGCAGCAGCAATGCGAGTGTAGGAACATAGGATCAGCAAACAGGGTATCATGACAACCAGAATGGTTCCAATGATGGCATAGACCTCAAACCGTGCTGTGTCTGCACAGACCAGCCTCAGCACAGGCGGGCTGTCACAGAAGAAGTGGTTCACCTTGTTGATGCCACAGAATGGAAAGCTGAAGAGCCACGTGGTCTGCACAGTAGCTACAGGAATGCCTGGAAACCAGGAGACAGCTGCCAGTTTGGCACGTGTCCTTGGATTCATGATGACTGGGTAGTGCAAGGGACTGCAGATGGCTACATAGCGGTCATAGGCCATGGTGGCCAGGAGGAAGCATTCAGAAACCCCAAAGAAGAAGAGGAAATACATCTGAGTGGCACAGCCAAGAAAGGAGATGGTTGTGTCCTGGGCAACCAGGGTCCCCAGCATCTTGGGCACAATGACCAGGTTGAAGCTAATCTCTAAGAAGGACAAGTTCCTGAGGAAGAAGTACATGGGGCTGTGCAGCATGGGGTCAGCCAAGGTAACCAGAATGATGAGGCTGTTTCCCAGCAGAGTGACCAGGTAGATGACCAGAAATGTCAGGAAGAGCACTGACTGTATTTCAGTAGGTAAGGAAGAGAAACTCATGAGGATAAACTCACTCACTCTTGTCCAGTTTCCTTCAGCCATTGATATAGGAATGACCCCCCAGCTGTGGTCATAGAGATTCTCGACTGGAATAGTCAGATTCTGGATTTGTCTTTCAGAATCCTTCTTAGTGTCAGGGAAAGAGGCAAGATCAGGATCTCAGTTGCAAGGGAAATTATCTTGTGTTATCTGAGAATAAAAG